>NC_066559.1:4674755-4682255 GCF_024679095.1 Eriocheir sinensis | reverse complement strand
CTCTCTCTCTCTCTCTCTCTCTCTCTCTCTCTCTCTCTCTCTCTCTCTCTCTCTCTCTCTCTCTCTCTCTCTCTCTCTCTCTCTCTCTCTCTCTCTCTCTCTCTCTCTCTCTCTCTCTCTCTCTCTCTCTCTCTCTCTCTCTCTCTCTCTCTCTCTCTCTCTCTCTCTCTCTCTCTCTCTCTCTCTCTCTCTCTCTCTCTCTCTCTCTCTCTCTCTCTCTCTCTCTCTCTCTCTCTCTCTCTCTCTCTCTCTCTCTCTCTCTCTCTCTCTCTCTCTCTCTCTCTCTCTCTCTCTCTCTCTCTCTCTCTCTCTCTCTCTCTCTCTCTCATTGTGACGTCAAGCACCGTGAAGGGCGTTGCCAAGCCTTGACAGACGAACACTCATAAGTTTTATTTTTGCGTTTTATTCCTGGAAGGTTAGAAACGTGTGACCTGCCGTGTGTGTGTGTGTGTGTGTGTGTGTGTGTGTGTGTGTGTGTGTGTGTGTGTGTGTGTGTGTCGAACGGGTCCGGCAGATGGCAATTACAGGAAGGAATTGGACGCGTCATTCATCGTGGAGTAAACTTCCTCTTCTTTTTTCCTCCTCCTCTTCTCCCTCTTCCTCTTCCTCTTCTCCCTCTTATAGCACCGCGACCTCCTGTCTTCCCCCTTCTCCAGTTTTCTATAATTTCTTTCTTTTTTCTTTTTTCTCCTTTTCCCTTCCGCCTTTTCTCTCCTCCTCCTCCTCCTCCTCCTCCTCCTCCTCCTCCTGTTTATCTCTCCAGGTTATCAAGCTTTCCCTTTCCGATTCTCGTTTCAAATCGACATAATCTTTCGCTTCATTTCCTCTGATAACGAACTGCTTCCCTTGTTTTCCGGAGGGGCGAACTGATGTTTCTTTCATCCCTTAAAATATTTTCTTAGTTTCTTCTTTATACGTCTGAATGGAATGACTGGGACGTGTGTTTATGATGTTTTAGTTATTTTATTTATCGTTAGTGTTAGTGTTTAGTTTGAGTTATCTATATTTCTGGTGTCTAAGTTATTTCTCATGTTGTTAGTTGTGGTTGTAGTTGTAGCTGTTGTAGTAGCCGTAATACTAGCAACAACAACAACAACAGAAAACAGTAACATAATTAGCAGTAAACATCCGCCATCTTCATCATTTTTTGTATCCTCCTCCCCTGGGTGACTAAGTGAACCGGTAGTATCCTCCGCTGCGTGAAGTTTCGTCAGCCGTGATATTATAAGGGTGTGTTGGAGCCCCTCTCGCCCACCATGCGATTAACTCTTTTTTTCCCGTCATGCTAAGGGTGAGATCATTCAGGGGAGACGTGAGTAAAAATCCGGGTGTCCTGCTGCGAAGGATGTTCAAAGATTATTATGTTATGTAAGTATAAAGAGTGACGTCATTTTTTTCATTGATGTTTTTTTTCTCGTATTGACAGTGGCGCTCGTTTTGTATCCTTAAAAATAAATAGATCCAGTTTTTTTGTGTGTATGGGATGGGGGGGGGGGGGGGAAAGAGAGTAGAAATAAATACCAAAGGATATCTTAACAAAAATAAAACCTATAACATACTACTCAGACGAAGAAAATTTATCAAGAAACCTCATATTGAAAAGTGACATAAGATTATAAATTCATGTATGCAAATGAAGGACAATGAAGGACAATGAAGAAGAGATTGGGCCTCTTGGGTTGGTATTATAAGGCACCTTCACTTCTCACATCAGCTATTTTTAAAGGTCAAAGAGGGGGTCAGTCAGGTTCTAGTGAGTGTTTCTTTAGCTTCGCGGTACAGAGGAAGGGTCAAACTACTACCAGGGTGATAAAACTACACCTGGAAATGCCCACAACTCCTACGGAAGCCTTGTCAAATATGTGTTCTTGGGAGTCGAAATGTTTTATAATACGACCCTTATAGACTAGAATGGCGCCACACAGGAGGACGAGGTTGTGGCACGAAGGGCATTGTGGTGATAGTAATGCTTGGTGATGCTTAGGTGTAACGAGGTTGAAAGGGTCCATCATCACCATCATCATCATCATCATCATCATTACTTTGGCTCAGCGGCAGCAAGATCAAACATTCCCCAACACAAACACTTAAACAAATAAACACACACACACACACACACACACACACACACACACACACACACACACACACACACACACACACACACACGCACGCACGCACGCACACGCACACACACACACGCACACACACACACCTGCTGGCCTCGCACAGATGATTCTTGACTTAAGTAAATATCCAACCTCGAGGAGCGTTTAGAGAGGCGAAGGTTGCATATGGATTACGTGTGTTCCAATCCCTTGTGTGATCTCTTGTGAATGGATTACCTGTAGGATCGGGAACGGAACACCTGAACGAACCTCTTTAGTCTGTATGAGTGAATTATTTGTCACGAGTCAGTATAATTATTTCCTATGAAGACTATTACTATTTTCACTCTAATTTAAGGCTAGAACTGATCGTATGTATTTATGTATGTTTGTATGTATGGGTTCGACTATACTCAAGCGATTTTCTCATTTCCTTCTACCCGTCTCTCAGTATGTGTTTGGCCTTACGGAGAACAAAGATTGATGTCATGACCCGACCTCTGAAGCTGATGATAAATATCCTGGTTTGTTTTCCTTGTAAGCTGTCTGTATGTCGTCTGCATGGCTTACCAGTGGCGCCAAACATAACCAGAAAGTCATCTACAAAGACAAGTATGTGTTTGGCCTTACGGAACACAAATACTGATATGTCAGGACTCGATCTCTGTAGTTGGTGAAAAATATCCTGGCTTATGTTCGTTGTGAGCTGTCTGTATGTCGTTTGTAAGGCTTACCAGTGGCGCCAAGTACAAACAGAAAGTCTACCGCAAAGACAAACACAGGGAACAGTTTTCATCCCTACCAGAGCACCGCGAGCCACCTGTCCTGTTTTTATCCGCAAAGTTAATGGATGATCAGGGAGAGGAGGTGGAGGCTAAATGCATAGGTTATAAATAAAATGTATAGTGTCTTAGCGGCATATTCTCAATCATTTCGGGACTTACCCACAGTTAAAGGCTTTCGTAGAGGTTGTGGGTCTCTCCGTGGGTAGTTTTTTGATCTTAGTGATAGTTTGACAAGGCTTTTCCACCATGAATGTGAAAAGCACTTATGAGAAAATATTTGTTTTGAGACCCGACAGAGTTTGAGAATGCAGGTTTTAGAGGGCGGTTCAGGAGCCTCACACGCTTTACCAATAAATCTGAGTGGCAGTTAATGTAGATTGAAGGTATTTTTTTTTTTTTAAGAGGGGGAAAAGCAGACGAACCATTGACCGAGTAAAAAAAAGAAGAAAAAAAGAAGGATGGTGCCCTCGTAAAGATAATAGAGAAAAGTGTTAAACGAAATGATAAAAAAATGTTCTTAATACATCTCTCCTGAAAACGTTGAGTCTAAGGAAGGAGGGAATTCAGCACGGGGTTAATGGTAATAGCGATAAGAGGAGACAGTGGTCCTCCTTAGTCACCTTCCTGCCTGCTTCTGAATGCACATGGAGACAAAGATCCGTTTATTTTAAGTGATGAGCACGCACTATGACACACACACACACACACACACACACACACACACGGAAATCGTAGGCTAATGGGAATGGACGGCTTACCTTCCCCTCCCTTCCATTCCCCTTCTCACTGTCACCTCTCTCTCTCCCCTCTTACCTCCCCCCTCCCCGTTTCTCCTCTTGCCTCCCTTCCTATATAATGCTCTCCTTTATTTATGTTTATCCTTCCCTTCATTATTCTCTCCCTTCTCTTACCTTCCATTTACTATCCTCTCTCTCCCTACCTGTCTTTTTCCTTCCTCCCCTTCCTCCCCATCCTTCTTTCCTTCGTCTCTCCCTTCTACCTCTCCTCTACTATCCTCTCTCCCTGTACCTGTCCCTTTCTTCCTTCCCTGCAGCCTCTCTCTCCCTCCCTTCAGCCCCTTCCTTCCTTCTTCCTCGTCCCTCTTTCCCTCCCTCGCCCTCTCTCTCTCTTTCTCTCATGGCAAATGTTTAATGACGTATATTTGTCATATGTTTAAACTGTGATTATTAATGGACTGTAAATGGATAGCGCTTGTGTGCGTGTGTGTGTGTGTGTGTGTGTGTGTGTGTGTGTGTGTGTGTGTGTGTGTGTGTGTGTGTGTGTGTGTGTGTGTGTGTGTGATGGAACTCTATATTTGATAAAGATAAGTTAAGTGGATTTGCGAGATTGAGTTAGTTCAGATTACTCCGCTGGGTAGACTGTGTGTGTTATTGAATTAAAACACACTGCATCGTATTATTCAGTTAGGTTATGCCACGCTAGTGAATCAAGCGTGCAATTTGATATCTTGATTTGGTGATGAATAATAAATTACAGATCTAAACGCAATAATATCCCAAGTGTGTACGTGTGTGTGTGTGTGTGTGTGTGTGTGTGTGTGTGTGTGTGTGTGTGTGTGTGTGTGTGTGTGTGTGTGTGTTCTATCATTGCATTAAACATAAATGGACACAGATACACATACCGAGACGCCCATTTCCTACGCTTCACATTATACACACACCTACACACTCGCTACAGTACACACTCACGCACCAACACACTCCACGGCAATCACACACACACAGGCACACTTGCATATACATAGGTACGTAGATTCACTTTCATAGAGGGACAACATTGAACACATTACAATACAATGTCACGGAGCTTTGCATAATATCGTACTATACGGTACATCTTCATAGCTAGACACACTAATGCAGCACACATTCCCAGTGCTTAGCAAACGCTGGGATCCATGCATATTCCCATTCCGTGCCATTCCTGATATGCAAACTCACGGGATCAGATGATATTAGCGGGATATTAGCAGGAGTATCGGAGGAGAGGTGTTGAAGGACGGAGAGTACAGATTTGTGTGTGTGTGTGTGTGTGTGTGTGTGTGTGTGTGTGTGTGTGTGTGTGGTGAAGTGTTGCACTGTTTATTTTTATACAAGTTGTGTAAAATTAATCATTGAGAGAGAGAACGTACCCACTGAACCCGCCTCTCCCCTTCGCTGGCTCACTCGGGAATGACAACAATGACATCACTGGTCCCTACAAATTCATTGCTTGTTACCAGACTCGTCGGGATGCAGCTCGACGAAGGGATTAGCGCCGCCAGACCGCCTGTAGGGTTGAGGCTTAGGGAAGGACTTTGCGCTAGAGTTAATTGATGAATATGAAGGAAATAGCTCGCACATTGCTTCACATTATACAACGCTGCATGTTTGTCTATAATGATGCAAGAAACACGATTTAATTGCATGGAACTCAGTATATAATAGAATGTACATAATAGAGTAATAATAATAATAATAATAATAATAATAATAATAATAATAATAATAATAATAATAATAATAATAGTAATAATAATAATAATAATAACAATAATAATAATAATGATAATAATAATAATAATAATAATAATAATACGTCTATAAAAATTATCAAACAAACCTTCGACAATAAATCCATGTCTTGTAATCAATTGTAATTTTTCATGTGATATTTATTAGTTTTCCATGTCTTTTGTGTGTTATTTAATTACGCTTCCAACTTCCATCGACTTCCATTGGCTTATTTATCTTCCGAAGAACATACAGTACGATAGGGGATGTGAGGAGTGTCTAGGCCCTTCTGTCGCCCTCTCTTTCTCTCTTCCCCTCTCTCCTTCTCTGCCCCTCTCTTTCTCTTTCCCTCTTGTCTACATCTCTCCCCTCTCTTACTCCATCCCTCCCCCTCTTTCCCACTCTCTCCTCTTTCCTTCTCTCTCGTCATCGCCTCCCTTTCACGCCTCTCATTCGTGTGTCCTCTATGACCCTTACGCTTGGCAGGAAAGAGGTGTGAAGGGAGAGGGGAGGAGGGGATGAAGTGGGTGATTTTGTCGTGGTAAGATCCGTGTTACTTAATGTAGGGACGGGGAGACCTGTTGAAGAAAAAAAATTGGGAGTGGAAGAGGAGACGGGAGAGGTGGAGGAGTAGGAGGAGGAGGAGGAGGGTGTGAGAGACATGTTTGAAAATAGATATGGGGAATCGTTTTGTGTGTTTTATTGTGTTGCGGTAAAGGAGGCAGCTCAAGGGCAAAACAAACAAAAAAAGAAGCAAAAAACCCAATGACATTCTTTTTTATATTTTTTTTGTAGCGTGTAAGTATCTCTCTCTCTCTCTCTCTCTCTCTCTCTCTCTCTCTCTCTCTCTCTCTCTCTCTCTCTCTCTCTCTCTCTCTCTCTCTCTCTCTCTCTCTCTCTCTCTCTCTCTCTCTCTCTCTCTCTCTCTCTCTCTCTCTCTCTCTCTCTCTCTCTCTCTCTCTCTCTCTCTCTCTCTCTCTCTCTCTCTCTCTCTCTCTCTCTCGAATGGAGGTAATCCTACGTTTAATTGGCGGATTTACACACACACACACACACACACACACACACACACACACACACACACACACACACACACACACACTCACCTTTTTAATGCGTTTAATGACAAACTCCGACCATTGTGTTTCGTTTGTTTTCCACACGGCTTGTTTTTTGGACCGTTAACATCGCCTCTTTCACGGAGGATCAGCGTGATTCTTTTCTTTTTCCAGGTAATTGGATTTTCACCTGCGAAATCCTCTCAGGCGGGATCAGGGCGGCTCGTGCAGGTGCGTCTAAACTAGGGAGAGTTATTCTGTGTAAACCCTTTTTAATTATGTTGTGTTGGGCGGCGGCGGCGCGGCACACACGCCTTTTATTTTCAGAGGGTGTTCAGGATCGACTTTGTCTTGATTAGGGTGGAGTGACGAGGTTGGGAATAATAATAATAATAATAATAATAATAATAATAATAATAATAATAATAATAATAATAATAATAATAATAATAATAATAATAATAATAATAATAAAACTAGAAATAATAATAATAAAAATAACAATAAAGAGGAACAGAATAGAGCATAAGGAGCTGGATTCTCTTTAAATACGATCATATATTTTCCTTTTTATTGTTTGTTTGCGACAGATATTTCCTTTGATGATAAAATTACTATTACTAATGATGATATTAAAACTAGTCAGAATGAAAAAAAAAATCAATAACTATAAAAAAGGGGAACAGAATAAAGGCTAAGGTGCTTTTAATTCATTGGTAAGTTCTTTTGTTTTCTTTTTAGTGGTTTAGTTGTTACAGGTATTTATATCATTACAGTCCACGCCACGTTTCTCCCTTCATTAGTATTTACTCCTGAGTCTTCTTACTTTCTCTATTTTTCTTACTTTCTCTATTTTCTTCTCGACACACTTGTTACATCTCGCTATCTTTATTTTTACTTGTTTCTCATGACTTTGAACCAGACTTTATTCCTTTCCTGCTTCCTTCTCTTATTTTTTTGCAGACTTCTCACTATTTTATTTTTTTCTTACATTTCTTTTTTCATTTTACATTTATTATTCCAAGCGACATTTTTT
>NC_066559.1:4652255-4669755 GCF_024679095.1 Eriocheir sinensis | reverse complement strand
CCTTCGATCTGCTTACAGTACTTCTAATCCTTCTATCCATCACCTTCTCTTTTTCATCATCGCTATCTTCTTCCCCCTCTTATCTTCTTATATTTCTCCCCATTTCTGTTTTGCTATTCTTTGTATCATTATCATCGTCTCCCTTTTTTTCTATTCCAGTTACCCCTATCTTCATTATCACCTCCCTTTTCTTCTATTTCATTTACCTCTTTCTTCTATCATTTTCAAGCATCACTATTAATATATTTTCCCTTTTTCCTTTCTTCCATTGCTCTCTATCTTTTTCCTTCTCTCTAAAAATCACCAGCATTACCATTCATCATATTTTCTCTCCTCTGATTACCCCTCATCTTCGTCCCTCCCATCCCCCATCATCATCACCATTATCTACTCCCTTCTATGTCCACCTATTTTCCTTATCACCCATTGTCCTCACCAGTAACCCTCATCTTTCCTTCTCCGTGCATTTCTCCTCATCTTACCAGCGCCCTATCATCATCGCCTATCATCACTATCTCCTTCTCCATCTTCTTCTTCTTCTTCTCCTTCCTGATTCCTTTTCTCATTTCGTTGGTTTTCTTAGTAGATAGTACGCTCCTTTATTTTCTTTTAATGGCGTCTCCTTTTTTTCCTACCTTTAATTTCCCCTTTTTCCCTTTCATTTTTTTTTCTTGTTTTATCTTAATCATCACGTTTAATTTTTTCCTTCCTTTCTCTTTGTATTCTCTTCTTTTTTCTATTGTTCCTTATTTCCCCTTGTTTTCTCTCCTTCCCATCTCCTTCATCGTTTCTTCTCTTTTTTCTCTTCTTTCCCTTTTCTCTAAACGCTCTTTTTTTTGTATTTTCTTCTTTTTCTATTGTTCTTTATTTCCCCTTTTTCCCCTTCCCATCTCCTTTATCGTTTTTTTCTCCCTTTCCCTTCCTTCCTGTTTCTCTTAATTCTCTTTTCTATTCCTTTCTCTATTGTTCTTTATTCCTCCTTTTTTTCCTTTTTTCCCCATTTTCTTTATCGTTTCTTCTTCTTCTCCCTTCTTTCCTCCTTTCTCTCATCTCCCTCTTTCTGTGTACTCCCTTTTCCGTGTTTATAATCCTTCTCCTCAATTTGACCTCTACTCCTTGTTCATCGATTTATTTTCTTGTCTTTTTTTGTCTGTTTTTTCCTCCCTCACTTCCGGTTACTTCCTTCTTTCCCGAGCTATTTTTAAAAGCTTCTATTTTTACGTTTTTCTTCCTTATTTCCTCTCACCCTCCTTCCCCTTTATCTTTCCAAGCATCTGACTTCTCTTCTTTTTTGCATATCTCCTCTTTCTCATTTTCTTCCCTTATCTCCTCTTCTATTTCTTCCCTTTCCCCCGCCCCTCCCTTTCTCTCCTATTCTCTTTACTTATTCTTCCTTCTCCTACTCTTTCTCTTCCCTTCTCTCCTCTTCTCTTCCCCCGCTCCTCCCTTCTCATGATATTTCCTCTCCTCTTGTTTCCTCTTTGCTTATCTCTTCTTCTCCTCATCCCTTCTCTCCTCTTAAGTTCCCTACCTTTCCCTACCTTCACTTTGTCTTCTATCTCCTCTCTCCTCTCTCCTCTCCTCTTTACTCACTAACTCCCATCCCTCTACTTCGATTTCCTCCCATTTCCAACCTCTCCCTTGCTTATCATCTCCCATCCCCTCCCCATCCTTCATCTCTCCTTTCATTCCTTCCCTTCTCCATCCTCTCTCTTCGCTTTCTATCTCCTCTTCCTCTTTCCTCTCTCCTTTCCTTACCAACTCCCATCACCTTCCGTTCTCCTTCATCTCCCCTTCTATTCCGTTCACACCCTAACCTTCTTCTTCACCTACCTCTCCTCTCCTCTCCTATCTTTTCCCTACTTAGCTCCTCCTCTCTCAACCTCTTTCCCCTTTTCCCTCCCTTAACCTGCCTTTAGTTTCCCCTTCCCAACCCCTGTCCTCACCCTTATCTCCCCTCTTCCCTTTTTATCTCCTCCCTCCACCTCTTCCCCCTCTTCCCTCTTCTAACCTTCCACTCCCTCCCTTTCCCCACCTCCGTCTTCATCTTCTACCTCTCCCCCTCTCCACTTCTCTCCACTGTATTAAACCTTACCCAACTTCATACGAGGAAAAGTAAGATAAGACACTTCCCTCACACTTGCCGGGAAATATGCTTTGAAGAAAATGGGAGAGGGAGAAAGACAGACTTAAGAAGAAGGAAAATATAAACCTTGCGTGAGTCATCTCTGGGGAAAAAGGGGAAGGTAAATAGAAAAGGAAATATTAAGATGGAAATGGTGATGAGGGAAGAAGTAATGGTCGTACGAAGAGAGAGAGAGAGAGAGAGAGAGAGAGAGAGAGAGAGAGAGAGAGAGAGAGAGAGAGAGAGAGAGAGAGAGAGAGAGAGACACCTCCCACTCCAATGACACTGATAGCTGATTGATGACAGTGAAGTGTGTGTATATAAGACTGTTTATAATGTATGTTTTTATTTTTTAGATTTTTATATATAGACTTTATGCCATTTGAATAGGCGGCACACGGCAATGCACCTTTGGGTTTTTGTAAATATATAAGACTGTTTAAATAAAAAAAAAAAGGTAAGGCTCAAATTAAAAGATAAGAGAAAAAGCTGGAGGAGGAAGAGTGTGAAGAAGGAGTTTGAGTGGGTGTGTTTGTTAATGTGATGTAAAAAAGAAAATGCATTGTACAAATTTAAACAAATGAGTGAATCAATATATTTTTAGAGAATGAAAAATACATGTAATACTAACACAAAGAAGATAAACAAAAACAACAATAATAGTCGGAACAAAATCAGCAGAAAATAGTAACAAAACAACAACAACAACAACAACAGCAACTACTACTACTACTGCTACTACTACTACTACTACTACTACTACTACTACTACTACTACTACTACTACTACTACTACTGTTACTGCTACTACTACTACTACTACTACTACTACTGCTACTGCTACTACTACTACTACTACTACTACTGCTACTATCACCACCACCACCATCCTTCACTCTTTTTTTCCTGCTTTTCATTCCCCCTTTTTCCTCTCTTTCCTGTCTCCTCTTTCGTTCATCTTCATTATCACTTTCCCTTCTTTCACCTTTCTCTGGTCTCCATCTTTTTCTTTGTACCACTTTCCTTTTCCGTGTCTGTAAATACTCTTCTCAAGTTTATCTATTTACCCTTTGCTCCACCACCACCACCACCACCCCCCACCACTACCACCACCACCCATCACTACCACCACCACTACGTCATAAACTGTTTAAAGCTACAAAACTACAGACTAACCAAGGTCACCATACGTTTACGGCATTTCCCGGCCCTCGACCATTTCCGGAGAGAGAGAGAGAGAGAGAGAGAGAGAGAGAGAGAGAGAGAGAGAGAGAGAGAGAGAGAGAGTCACCAATAGAACCCAAAGTCATTACGATGGTTTAATTATAGTAACACCGGCGGCGGGAAGGGTTGCAGACGCCGAGAGAGAGAGAGAGAGAGAGAGAGAGAGATTGATTGCAGTTGCTTAAAATCCTCTTGTAGTACATTTCTCTCTCCTCCTTTGTTGCTTTCAGACGCCAGTACTTATCTTTCCTCTCCTCCTCCTCCTCCTCCTCCGCCTCCTCCTCCCTGCATTCTCTCTCTTGCGTCTTTCCTCCCTCAATCTCTTCCTCATTTTACTTCCATTACTCTGTTCCTTGCCCTTCAGTCATTCCTGCTTCTCTCTTGTCTTCTTTTATTCCCTCTCCTTCTCTCCCTTCTTCCGTGTTTCCATTATTACGATCACTTTTCTTCCCTCCTTCCCCCCTTCTCTCCCTCTCCCTCCCTGCCTCTCTCCTCGTCTCTTCCCATCATAATTCATTTAATGACGGTAAATTAAATGAGAAGTATCCGAAATTCACTTAGACTCAGCGAAAGGGATGAGTCAGGTGCCGTTAATTAGATTGTTCCTGATAATTATAATGTTTTGCTCTCCCGGGATGAGCAGGAGGAGAGCGGCGGGCGATGGGATGGACGGATTTTTTAGACGAAGGATTGTTAAAGGGAAGGGGATATATATGTTCGCTCTTGTGTGAATTGGAGAACTGTTGACCTTATTGATATAGATTGGGAAGAGGAATAGAGGGATAGAGGAATGGAGTGATTGTTTAGGTGAGGGACTGTGACAGGGGGGAGATATGTTTGACCTCACGTGGTCATAAAAATTACCTGTGAGCTTATTGATGGAATGGAATAGTGATGAGGTAGAGATGGAATACAGTGATGGGATAGAGTGATTCTTTGGCGTAAGGATTGTGAATAGGGGAAGGATATTTGTTCTGGACTCTAAAAAATTATGAGCTTATTGATAAGAAAATGGAGGTAAAGGAAGGAGCATTATCTTTTTGGCTTTGTCTTGTTATTAGTTTTTTTCTTTCTTTTTTTCAGTATCATCCTTTTCGTTTACTTCGTTTTTGTTTGCTTCATCGGCATCTTCCTGTTCTACGTTTTTCTTCCTTTTCTGCTCTTGTTTCTTCCTCGTGCTTTCTTCTTCTATTCTTATTAGATTTTCTTTTCTATGTTTGTTTGTATGTTTTTGTTGTTTGTTTGTTTCTTCTTCTTCCTTTTCTTCTTCTTCTTCTTCTTCTTCATCTTCTTCTTCTTCTTCTTCTTCTTTTTCTTCTTCTTCTTCTTCTTCTTGAGAGAGAGAGAGAGAGAGAGAGAGAATTTTTGTCTCGTCTTGTTGCGACAGACACTGGTCCCCTTCCTCTTCCTCCCTCTCCCCCTCCTCCCCTTCTCTCCCCCCTCCCTTCCCCCCTCCAGCAGTGAGTCATGGTTCGCACAAAGTGAAGCAAAAAGACGAAGTAGGAAGTAGGAACAGAGGCACCGCATCGCTCATTGGTGAAGTGTGTGTGTGTGTGTGTGTGTGTGTGTGTGTGTGTGTGTGTGTGTTAAAGAGACAGATAGATAGGTAGATACATAGAAAGATGATTAGATAGATAGATATATTGATAGATAGATAGATGTATATTGATAAGTGTAGGTAGATATATAGATAGATGTAGATAGATAGACATAGGTAGATAGATAGATAGAAAGAGAAAGAGGTAGAGAATGTATGTACGTTTGTATGTATATATATGACTGTATGTATATGTGTAGGTAGTTATTATTTAGGTATGGATGGACGATTGGCTGTATGAATATAAAGAGCAGAAACAGACTATACTATATTTGCATCGGAATTATTAACGTAGTTTATGAGTTTCCTTTACAGTCGAATTATTCAGGAAAAAAAAGTTCAGTAATTGTTGTCGCTTTTCCTGTCCGTTTTGCCGCTGTTTGGTTTTATTTCACTTTTATTTCGTCGGTTGATGTTTTCTAAGTCGATCAAAGGGACGAGTTTTGTCAGGCGTGAAGACTGGAAGGGAGCAGGCGAAGAAAAATACTTGGAGACAGTGGATTAATTAAGTGGGGAAAGACGAAGGAAAGTGGATAAGAAGAAAAGAAGATAGAAAAAAAGTGAATACAGGAAAAAGAGGATTAAAGAACCTTGGAGAGAATAAAGGAAAGACGAAAATGAGTGTTTTGGGGAAAAAAACTAACTGAAGTTTCTCTTGTCAACTATTTATGGTTTAGCAATAAACAAATATTTCAGGTGTTTCGGAGAAGTATAATGTTAACTTAATATGTAAACAGGCAATAGCCATTCCAAGCACCAAACACATATATTCATTAAAGTTGAATTTGTAGGAAAAAATGTATGTTTTTAGTTCGACATCAACACGTCAGTATTCATCAGGTGCACATTACAAATTCACCACAAAATTGCCAGTAACTGTTAGCTTTATTTATTTTTTCGTGTGGAGTATATTATGGCGGCCTTAAAAATTCAAAACTAGTGTAGGAGACTAATTTGAACTTTTCAATAACATGCATACGCAAGCGAGCGAGCGCGCGCGCGCACACACACACACACACACACACACACACACACACACACACACACACACACACACACACACACACACACACACACACACACACACACACACACACACACACACACACACACACACACACACACACACACACACACACACACACACACACACCTACACAGGTGGTCCTAATAAACGTTACTTCACTCCTTGCAGAGCGTGGACACACCTGGCCAGCTCGACGCCCGCCCCTCACCTGCCGGAAGTATAGGTAAGTGGAGCAAAGAGGAGAGAGGAGAGGAGAGCAAAAATGAAGTTATATAAGAGGAGAGAGAGAGAGAGAGAGAGAGAGAGCACCTGTCTGATGTTTTTTATGGGTTAGACGCCACGAGACAGACACACACCTAGTAACCGCCCACCTGGTGAGGTAATCCTCAAACCAGGCAACAGGTGATACACACACACACACACACACACACACACACACACACACACACACACACACACATACACACACCTTTTTAAGCACTAATTTATGACCTGGTGATGCTTCTGAGAATCCTGTGTGTTCGTTTTAACGGTCGTCTTCCACAAGCCGAGGGTAACGACTCTCTCTTAGGTGGAAGCATGATGGCAAACTTATAAACCTCCTTGAGTCTCCTGTGGATATAAGATGCGTCCCCTTAGCCAAGCTTCCCCACGGTATGACGAAGTGTTGTGACGGAGAACGTGTAGATTGAGGCAGGCCACAACACCTGACTCACGAGTTTGCTTGCTACCTAAGCGTTGCCAGGTATCTGATATTAGGGTATTTCGGAATTTCTTCTTTCTCCATTATACAGAGGGACTGAGCCGTGGATTCCTCAGTTGTCAAGCGAACTTCACTATAACATGGGACACTTAAGGTTGTTTTTGTCATTATTACTATTATTATTATTATTGCTATGTTCCTTTCCCATAAAAAAAAAAAATCTGATAAGAACTTGCCAATATTGGGAGCGAGACGAACGCTTTAAAATACGCTGTTTCATTATAAGATTTTAGTCATGCATTTTTAATAGTTCATGGATTAAATAAACTGTCTCTGATGCAAGAAATGACTGGAAGTGTCCGTGATCATCTCTACCGTACGTGGAATGGGTGACGTTATGTGAGCGTGGGAGGTGTGAGGGGAGACAATAGCCGCCGCGCCCTAGGACGAAGAGAAGGGAACCCGGACACACCAACGCCATCACCCCACCCTCCACCAACGCCATCACCCCACCCTCCACCAACGCCATCACCCCACCCTCCACCAACGCCATCGCCCCAGCCTCCACCAACGCCATCACCCCACCCTCCACCAACGCCATCACCCCACCCTCCACCAACGCCATCACCTCACCCTCCCTCCTTCCCCCGTCGTCTTTGTCTCGGGGCACAGATCAAAACATCGGATCAATGAAAGGTATACAGTGGATGACGCAACGCTTAGAACTTAGCAGCAGAAAATAGATCCACATGTCGCTATTACAGAAGGGGATGGTGCTGTAAAAAAACAAAAAACACACCAAAAAAAGGAGAGGAAGGAGACGGAAAAATGAAAGTGATGATAATGAAGGAGACCAAGGGAAGAGTTAGAGAAGCATATGCAGAGAGTGGGAGGAGAAAAAAAGTAAGACAGGAAAAAAAAACAGTAATGAGGAGAGGAAATGAGGAGAGGAGACAGTAAAAAACACGATGAAAAAGAGGCTGAGGAGGAGGAGGAGGAGGTTAGGGATGGATGGGAAGAAGAAGAGGAAGAGAGAATAATAGAGTGGAAGGGAGAGAGGTAGGGAAGAAAGGGGAGAAAGAGGAAATTAAAGAAGAAGAACAAGAACAAGAACCAGTATAAAAATGTATTAGAAAAAAAAGAGGGGAAGGAAAAGAAAGACGAAAACAAAGACAAGAAGAAGGGGAAGGTATAAAAGAAGAAGAAAATAACAAAATTAAGAAGGTATTAAAGAAGAACAAGAACAAGGACAAATATTAGAAGGTATAAAGTGAAAGAGCATCAAGTTCAGAATATCGACCCACTCACCCCTCTCCTCACCTCCCCTCTGAGTACCCTCGAGGGACGCAACACACCTGACCCTCATCTCCTCCTCAAGACACACGCACAGGCCACACGGACCCACTGACTTCGAGGAGAGAAAACCGATTGTGATAAGGAGGAGGATCGCTCTCTCCAGTTATCATCTAGTTACCTCAGAATATGTAAGGAAATGTAGGTTAGGTTGCATATGGGTAAAATTTTGATGACTAGGCTGCTTATATGTAAATCAGGTTATGTCATAGTTGGCTTAAATTTTGGTAGGTTCAGGTAGTTTATGATAAAAGATAATGGGCTGGGCTCAATTTAGGTTTTGGACAGGTTTTCATAGAATCTTTAGTAACAGAGATACTCGTAAATAATAACGAAGAAATAGGAAGAATAAATAAAGGAAAAAGAGGAATAGAGGGAATGGATAAGGAAAAGGGAATACAGGACACGTTAAAGGAAAAGGGATAAAGAAAAAGAGGAACAAAGGGAAAGGATACAGGAAAAAGAGGAATAAAGGAAAAGGATCGTGAAAAGGAGGAATAAAGGAGTAGGATAGAGGAAAAATAATAAAGAAAAATGATAAAGGAAAAAGAGGAACAAAGGAAAAGGAGAAAGACGAATAATGGAAAAGATAGAGGAACAAGATAAATAAAGGAAAAGGATAAAATAAATAAAAAGAGGAAGAGTAAATTATGTCGTTTTTATAAATATTGTTTCCGTGTTTTGTAAATACTGAAGAAACTAAGAACGAAAGGGAAACGAAATCAGAAGCAGGAGCAAAATTTGAAACTGGAAATAAAAAACAGAAAAAGAAGTGAAATGACGTCCTGTGGAGTTGATCAATTAAACCTTTTACTCTCTCTCTCTCTCTCTCTCTCTCTCTCTCTCTCTCTCTCTCTCTCTCTCTCTCTCTCTCTCTCTCTCTCTCTCTCTCTCTCTCTCTCTCTCTCTCTCTCTCTCTCTCTCTCTCTCTCTCTCTCTCTCTCTCTCTCTCTCTCTCTCTCTCTCTCTCTCTCTCTCTCTCTCTCTCTCTCTCTCTCTCTCTCCTTTCCGTTTCTGCTCCCTTCTTCCTCTTTTCTCTCATCCCTTCTTCTCTCTCCCTGCCTTCTCTCCTACCTTCTCCCTCACTTTCGCTCTCTCGACCCCTTTCTCTCCTGTTCTCTCTCACCTCTTCACCCCTCCCCCCCCTCTCCATCTCTCTCTTCCCTCCTATCCCAGCCAACTCTACCTCCCTCCTTTGCTCATTAACATACTAACCTCTCTCTCTCTCTCTCTCTCTCTCTCTCTCTCTCTCTCTCTCTCTCTCTCTCTCTCTCTCTCTCTCTCTCTCATAAAAGCAAGGGAACAGCAATCTTTTGGGCAAATTATAAAACGCCCTTTGGCAGTTGATGTGGGCGGCGACGTTTCCGTGAATTAGCCGATTCGGACGAGTTGTTGACGGAATGCAAGACCCGCGGCTGATGGATTCGGGAAGCTCGTCTGATTGTTTGCCCGCGACCTCCCCTCTCGACCTCGCTTTGAACTCCAACTAAACACGTGTAGATTAGAGAGAGGGAGAGATTGGGAGAGGGGGGGGGGTGAGAAACAGAGAGAGAGAGGGGAGGATGAGTGAGAGAGAGGAAGAGTGGGAGGGGGAGAGAAAAAGAGTGAGAGATGAGAAAAAAATAAAATAAAATAAAATAAAAGACCAGAGAAGACTAAGAACAAATGAAACAAGAAAAGAATAGAAACGAGAACCGAGCAGAGAAAAGATGAGAAGAGTAGAGTTGAGTAGAGAAGAGGAGGAGAGGGTCATGCAAAAGTCGATAGTGCCAATTTTTGAACGCGATAAAACAGTTAGCATCGGAGTTATTTTTGTCTCCGTTTCGTTGCGTGGCATACCAGAGCAAAAAATAAAAAAATAAATAAAAAAGGAGCATTTTACTCTCCATCAAGATATTTTTTCCATTTTCTCCCACGTAACATTTTTTCCCGCTCTCGTTCCCCTTTACGCGTTACGAACTGACAGGATGAACTCATGGATAGGGTCGAAATTGGGTGAAGTAAACGTAATAATAATCATCTGACTCACTCGGGCAGAAAATAATAACTACCCACTGAATTAAACCCAGCGATGTGTATTTCGAATGTGATGTTATACTGCTGCGTACGTGTGTGCAGGTGTGCAAATACCTGGCGTGGAAAATACAGGCTGTGACGACACTTATTACTTCACACCGTTATGATAAATGGTAATGGGATTCTATAGGACACCAAAATAATAGACATACGTTTTTTTTACAGCAAGGGAAACAGCTCAAGGGCAAAAAAGAAAAGAAAACAATAATAGAAAAGCCCTCAAATCACTGCGCCTGTAAAAAGAGTTAGGAGGAGTGACCAAAAGAGAGGTCAATTTTGGGAGGAGAGGTGATTTAATTAACCCCACGATTGTTGTACGCATAGGATCTAATACCCCTTAAGTGTTTATTAATTTGCTTGTAAAAATGCATGTCACCATCATTGTCATCATCGTCATCATCATTTTAATCTAATTCAATAGGGCAACAAATATTAATTACACACTAAATTTAACCCACAAGTGTATTACGAATGTGGTATAATACGATTGCGTGTAAATATATGGCTTGGAAAATACACATGATGAAAATTTGTAATATACAGGATGATGATGAGGATTTGTAATGTTTCAGTATGGCATCAAAGTAACAGATTTCCATTCAATTTAACCCACGATTATAGTACACATATGATCTAATGCCTCTTAAGTGTCTATAAATTTGCTTGGAAAAATGCATACCACCACCACCACCACCATCATCATCATCATCATCATCATTATCATCATTTCAGTCTGATTAACCTGGGCACCAAATAATTATAACACTAAATTAAGCTCACAGGTGCATTGGGCAAACCATATATTAATTATCGCGTGTCTGCGTGTGTGGAGGCTAAACATTCGGCTTGGAAAACACGCTTCATCCTCATAGCTGTAGTGTGATTTAATGTGACGTTAAATTATCATATACTGAATTGATCCCGTATGTATATTATGTATTATTGTATGATATTAAGTACATGTGTGTGTGTGTGTATGTGTGTGTGTGTGTGTGTGTGTGTGTGTGTGTGTGTGTGTGTGTGTGTAGATAAATTGCTTCGATAGCGCACATTACCATAATAACTGCAGTCTGACTCAATGGTGCGCTAAAAATCAAACCATTAATTAAACCAGCAAATGAAACACGCCTATGATGCAACAGAACGTGCGTGTGGGTTGTACATAAATAGAAAACCATCATCCTCGCTTGTAGGAATACGGGAACTTTTTTTCCCTAGTACCGAGAAATTGTGATATAGAAATGTTAATTGGAGTGCAAAACAGAAGTTATATGCAAAGTGTGAAATGACAAATACAATACCAAACAGAAAACGTGCACAGAATATTGAGGAGAACATAAATATGGAAATTGCTAAACAAAAGCGATTTACCGAATGACTAAACAAGAATGAAATGCTGAAATGATTAGCGGAATGGATCAAAAAATTCTAAATACAATTAAAGCCAGCGTTCAGATATGATGTGAGAGAGAGAGAGAGAGAGAGAGCACATCCTAATTACATATACCACCCCTTTTGACCTGTCAGGAAGGTCGACCTCAGCACAGCACACCTTCCTTTCTGAGCACTGTCCTCTCTCTCCTTGCTCCTCCTGGTAGTCAATGAGAACACGCCATCCCTTCACGCCGCGCAGGTCGAGCAGAAAGTGTTGATAAAGACGATACCTGGAGACGTGCCAGTTAGTTAAGAGCATCAAAGTAAGAAAGAAAACCAAGGTAGTTATAGATACTAAATAAATTGCGCAGTGTGTTCGTGTCCCCTGACTATATAGTTTAAACATTTTTTTTTTTTAACTCGCTCACTGCCTGTAATGTATTTTTCAACGCTCGGGAAATAATTTAAAACATCAGATTCTCTTTTTAACTGGACAGGTGAAACAATAACCCCCCCTCCCCCCCCCACACTCACCCCACGACCCCCATACCCACATTTTTCGGCACTAAATAATTTCTGAGAATCTTGTGTGTTCGTCGTAAAGTCTGTTTTCCAAAGGCTGAGGGTAACGACTCTCTTAGGGGAAAGCATGACGACAAACTTATAAACCTCCTTGTGTCCCTTGTGGGGTTATTGTCCGTCGCCTCAGCCAACCTCACGACGGTATGGCGAAACGAAGTGTTGTGACGGAAGACGTGTAGATTGATGCCGGCCACAATAGTTTTTTGTTTTTTACAGCACAGGAAGCAACTCAAGGGCAACAAAAAGAAGGTGTCTGAAAAAAGCCCGCTAATTGAAACAGGTCAACCTGTAACGAAGTATACTCGTACCCTAGTCAACAGTGAATGGGTACCAGGTATTAATCGGGGGTTGTGTCCCGTCTCCTGGGATCTGTTACCTTCTCTTATAATTCCTTCCCCCTCCTGTCTCTCTCCGGCATATGACCACAGATGTTGCGCCGACTAAACGAAGCTTTCCAACTTTACCCTAGTCAACACGTAACCAATTCAACTCGCACCTCTGTCAACTCGTGAGGAATTTATGGGGTTACGAGTTGACCGGGTTTCGAGTTGACCAAGGGTATGAGTTCACCGGGTTATGATTTGAGATGGTTACGAGTTGACCGGGTTACAAGTTGACATGGTTACGAGTTGACCTGACACCACCACCACACCCGACTAAGTAACAGAGACTACATAGGTGTGAAAGGAGTGATAATATTTTTTTTTCCTTTATGATGAGGGACTGAACCGTAGATCCCACAGTAGTCATGCCGCCGCCTCATAGGAGCTTCACTGCAGTACGGCACTTATGGTCTTGTTATTATTATTATTATTATTATTATTATTATTATTATTATTATTATTATTATTATTATTATTATTATTATTATTATTATTATTATTATTATTATTATTATTATTATTATTATTATTATTATTATTATTATTATTATTATTATTATTATTATTGTTGTTGTTGTTGTTGTTGTTGTTGTTTTTGATGTTTTTGTTTTTGTTGTTGTTGTTGTTTTTGATGTTTTTGATGTTTTTGTTTTTGTTGTTGTTGTTGTTTTTGATGTTTTTGTTTTTGTTGTTGTTGTTGTTGTTGTTGTTATTGTTGTGTTTCTTCCCCATCAAATTTGGTAAAAAAAAAAAAAAAAAACGCCTAAATGTCCGAAATTACCTGTTGCCGCCTTTCATTAATATTCCCCATTCCGTTTACTTTCAGCCTCACCGTTCTAAGCCAAGTGATTTGAGTATGCATGTGTGGATATATAATAGACAGACAGATAGATAAATAAATAGATAGATATGAAAGTGCAGTAGAAGCACGGGGAGAAGGCTAAGGAAGGAAGGAAGGCGTGTTCAAGATATATGTTTCACGTGATCCAGTTCCCCTCTGCCTGATCTTTACTCTCCTCATGACTCACCTTCCCTTCGCTCACCATTCTCAGAGGGGCGTTGTGGGTGTGTAGATGAACGCGATTGTGTAGGAGTAATAAGGACGAGGAAGGTAAAGATTTCATACGAGTAACACGAACGAGAAGGATAATGCAGCAATGAAGGAAGGGTTCACATTATCATAGTCTCTTCATTATTTCCTTTCACAATACTCGCGTTTCCCTTCTGCTTCACCTTTCTCAGGGAGGTGATGGTAATATAGTGATGAAGGTGTTTGTATAGGAGCAATAATGAGGGTGAGAAGGGTTAAGAAATCATGTTCAAAGGTTTAACATTATTATATTCTTTTCAATATTTCTCTTCACAATACACGCATTTCCCTTCTGCCTCACCTTTCTCAGGGATGATAGTTGAGGGATAGAGGTGTTTGTGTAAGAGGAATAAGGGCGAGAAGGCGGAGGCGACGCTATTTATTAAGACAAGGAACGGGATCTTCACTTCTACCTCGCCCTTTCTCTTGACATAACTCGCACTTAATTTAGCTTCAGTGTTATAAGGAGAATATGTGTAAGAACGTGTACGTGTGTATGTGCGTGTAGAACTGATTGAGAAACTGGGGCATGTGAGCAAAGAGAACAGTGTTTAAGAATTTATTTAGCACTTGGCCTCGTTATGTTTTTGTTCCCATTACTCTTATTTACCTCACCCTCACTGGTATAAGAAGAGAAAGTGTGTGAGAACGTGTATGCGTATATGTGTTGGACTGTAGTGGCATATGGGCGTGGATAGAATTGCTAAAAGATTGTAAAGATTCTTCTACTCGGGTGGGACTGTAAGATTAATTTTAAGGCATATGAGCGACGATAGAATTGCTTAAGAATATACTGAACACTTCTACTCCTCTTTCTCCATTCATATTACTCCAATTCATATCAGCTTGACAGGTGTAGACTCAAAAAAGCGGAGTGCGTATATAATTGCGAATGCGTAGGACTAGTATGTGCCATAAAGCAAGGTACAGGAGAGGGCCACATTTCTAAACTTGACACCCAAGCACACACATTTCCCAAGGCCTTTGTAGGAGTTGTAGGTATCTCCACGTGGTAGGCAGACAAAGCTTCTGTACCTCGAACTTTAAAAAAAAAAACACTCCTGAGGATCCGATTAGTCTCCTCTTCGGCCTTTGGAAATAGCTGATGTGAGAGGCGGAAGAGACTGAGCATATCGACCGTGATGTGTTTTTTCTAGGTACTCTTAACACGTTGCCAGAAGATTAGGGTTCCCTCAACGCCCGCACGAGATAGTTAGACAAAGCTTCTCCACTATGGAAAAAAAAAATGAATAGCTAGTAATGTCCTTTTCTGCCTCTGGAAATATCGACCGTAGTATGTGTTTTCTAGGTACACTTAACACGTTGCCAGAAGATTAGGTTTCCCTCAACGCCCGCACGAGATAGTTAGACAAAGCTTCTCTACTACGAACATGAAAAAAACAGCATTCACGAGTACCCGATGTGTCTCCTTTTCGCCTTCTGGAAATACCGACCGTAGTGTGTGTTTTCTAGGTACACTTAACACGTTGCCAGAAGATTAGGTTTCCCTCAACGCCCGCACGAGATAGTTAGACAAAGCTCCTCTACTAAGAACATGAAAAAAAGAGTATTCACGAGTACCCGATTAGTCTCCTCTTCGTCCTTTGGAAATACCGACCGTAGTGTGTGTTTTCTAGGTACACTTAACACGTTGCCAGAAGATTAGGGTTGGCATTCTAAGACACTTTCGCCTCTAACATCAACTATTTCTAAAGGTGAAAGAGAGAGGCAATTGAGTTCTAATTAGTGTTTTTTTAGGTTCATGGTACAGAAGAAGGGGCAGACTACCACCAGGGTCATAAAACTACTTCTGGAAATGCCCAAAACTCCTACGAAAGCCTTGTCAAATAGGTGAACTTTGGCAATGAAATGTTAAGTAATACGGACCTATTTCCCTCAACACCCATATGAGATCTGCAAAGCGACGCAACAACAAACCCTTGTGGTGGTGGTGCAAGCCCTCTCGACCCTCTGCTGGCGGCCGGCTGAACTATAAATATTGGCCGCGCGAGGTAATATTTCAAGGGACAGAAAGATGGTGAGCAGATATTCTTAGTAAGGGGGATATATAAGTCTTTGCGTGTTTGTGTGTTTGTGTGTGTACGAGGGTCTCTCTCTCTCTCTCTCTCTCTCTCTCTCTCTCTCTCTCTCTCTCTCTCTCTCTCTCTCTCTCTCTCTCTCTCTCTCTCTCTCTCTCTCTCTCTCTCTCTCTCTCTCTCTCTCTCTCTCCCTCTCTCTCTCTCTCTCTCTCTCTCTCTCTCTCTCTCTCTCTCTCTCTCTCTCTCTCTCTCTCTCTCTCTCTCTCTCTCTCTCTCTCTCTCTCTCTCTCTCTCTCTCTCTCTCTCTCTCTCTCTCTCTCTCTCTCTCTCTCTCTCTCTCTCTCTCTCTCTCTCTCTCTCTCTCTCTCTCTCTCTCTCTCTCTCTCTCTCTCTCTCTCTCTCTCTCTCTCTCTCTCTCTCTCTCTCTCTCTCCTCTCTCTCTCTCTCTCTCTCTCTCTCTCTCTCTCTCTCTCTCTCTGTCTTCGCCCAGAGAGAGAGAGAGAGAGAGAGAGAGAGAGAGAGAGAGAACGCATTTACATAAATATATATTTTTTAATATGCTTAGCCGCGAAAGAAAAGTTAAAAGTCTGTATTGTTAAGTTGATTGAGATTTTAAGACGAAATTCAAAGGTCTTTTATGTATATTTTTTTCTTTTCTTTTCTTCTAGAGTTGAAAATAAGGTCACGTTTTTGCTGCCAACTTCAGAAATGTGTTCTTTTCGTCTGCGTTCATTAAACCTAAATGTGTTGGTTGGCTGAGCGGGCGGTGGTGTTTCTCCGAGTCGTGATAAATTTTACTAGGAAACACACACACACACACACACACACACACACACACACACACACACACACACACACACACACACGTCTACTACGCCACCACAAGAATAGACATCATTGGCGTGAGTGCGTCCAAGAATAAGCAAGAAATATAGAACAGGCCCGGGCCCTGCACCCACGGCTCTCCTGCTGCCTCCCTCCATTGTAGCTTTCTGTATTTCTTTATCTTTTTTTTTCTTTCTCTCTTTCCTTCCTTCCTTGTTTCCTCCTGGTTCCCTTCTCTCCATTGTAGCTTTCTTTCTTTCTTATCTTTTTTTTTCTTTCTTTCTTTCCTTCCTTCCTTGTTTCCTCCTGGTTCCCTTCTCTCCATTGTAGCTTTCTTTCATTCTTTATCATTCATTCCTTCAAACTTTCACTGGTTTTTTCTTTTTTTCTTTGTATCTTTGGTTTTCTTTTCTCTTTCTCTTTCTTTCTTCCCTTCTCTGTTTCCCTCGTTGTTTCTTTTTTTCTGTGGATTTTTCTGTATGTCTTTCCTCTCTTTGTCCTTTGTTTCTTTTTTATATATTACATTTCCTCTTCCCTGAACTCACTTTCTCTACCGTGTGTTTGCTTCCCTTCCTAAAACTGTTCTTCACCCATCAGCTTCTATTTCCTAGTTTTGTTTACTTTCCCAAACCATTAATTATCCTATTCCTCGTTTTTATCAACATTTCCTCTTTCCTGAAATGAACTCCTCTGTTGGGTTTTTATTATCATTCCCGAAACTTTTACTCATCTCTGTTTTTTTTCATGTTTTTCCTTACCTTCCAAAACCTCTGCATTTTATTTTTTATTTTATCCATATCCTTTTATATTTTCTTCCTTGAATTCACCTTCGCTCCCGTGTGTTTATATATCATCTCAAGCCTACAATTCATCGTAATATTTTTTCCACCTTTCTTTATCGTGTCGAACCTCTATTTTCTTCTTAATATCGCATGTTTTTTTTTCTGTCCTCTTTTCTTAATTGCCCTCCCGTTCCATTTCCTCCCTTCCTTAAAGTATGATTAATCTCTGTGCGTATTATCCCTCTCTTTCTAAACCGTCTGCTAACATTCTCTTCTTTCCCCCGATGCATCAACTCTTATTCTCCGTTTTCTTTTAGTTC
>NC_066559.1:4642255-4647255 GCF_024679095.1 Eriocheir sinensis | reverse complement strand
ATAGACGCCCCGATCACACGTCGTCGCCGCAAAAACAAGAGAGACGCGCAAGGTTGGAGTCCCGTGAACCATAATTATTCTGAAGAGTAACTCGTCGGGCTGACACCGCGAGTTTCTGTGACTGTCAAGATCATTCCTAAAACCAGCTGTGAGCGTGGAAGGTTCCGTAACACTCTCTCTCTCTCTCTCTCTCTCTCTCTCTCTCTCTCTCTCTCTCTCTCTCTCTCTCTCTCTCTCTCTTAATGGGTTGCGTGGGAGAGTTGTAAGAGATGAATCACAGCCTTCCATCCATGGTGATGACGAGAGAGAGAGAGAGAGAGAGAAACTAGCCACAATAGGGTCTCCTGATAATAAATGTGAAAGAAAAACATCACATAATATTTTTCGAGGATACATTTCTCATTACTCCGCCGAAAAAAAAAAAAAAAAAAAAAAAAAAAAAAAGAGTCCGTAAGGTACATCCGCTCCTTGTTATCGTTTTCCGGGGTAGCGATTATTAGACGAGACTCACGTTCTGTTGTTGCTTTTTTTCAGCGGCTTTTTAAAGAAGTAGATATATCCTTTTAATGGTGAACCGTTTTTTGTAGTAGATATACAGGTGTGTGTCTCTCTCTCTCTCTTTCTCTCTCTCTCTCTCTCTCTCTCTCTCTCTCTCTCTCTCTCTCTCTCTCTCTCTCTCTCTCTCTCTCTCTGTGTGTGTGTGTGTGTGTGTGTGTGTGTGTGTAAATTCGTCTGTATCCTGTGAGTGTAGAGAGAGCAGCAAACTATTTCTGATTCTTTCGTTTTCTTCTTTTTTCTTCTTTCTTTTTATTTCTCGTTTTGCTTTGTCCTTTCTTTCTATCCGTTTCTTTCTCTCTTTCCTTCTTTATATTTTTTTTTCATTTTTCTTCTTTCCCCTCTTTTTTTTTTTCTTCAATAAGTCCATAATATTTCGACTTCTTACGTTTTGCGACTCCCTAACCACCCTCATTCTTCATCTTACACACACACACACACACACTAAAACACTCTAACACACTAACACACAAACACAGAAGACACACAGATAGATTTTTAAGAACCTTTTCACTCACACTCGTAAACATTAATGAGTAGACAGCAATAAAGAGCTTGTCAACAAACCTCTGATGCTCCGAACGCCTCATGAGACTTAAAGGAGGAGGGGAGAAGGCGAAGAGAGAGAGAGAGAGAGAGAGAGAGAGAGAGAGAGAGAGAGAGAGAGAGAGAGAGAGAGTGTCTCCTACCTGAAGTGAAATCCGATTAAGTTATTGGAGTGGAGTCGCTTTTCCCAGGTCGAGTAATCTGCTTCGTTTCTGCGCCGATGCTTTCTTGACGGTTTTAAAAGTGTTTACCCTTCTTTTTTTATGCGTTTGGTCCCTCTTGTTCCTTCTTCGGGCTGTGTTCTTTTTATGGTTAAGCGGCTTGCGTTTGTGGTAGTCATGAAGGAAAAGACGCTATGTAATGTCGTGTTGGTCGAGTTTATTCATCAAAAACTGTTTCTCCTTTTTACAGTCTGCGGTTAATTTCTGCTTGCTGCTTTTCATCATCAAGAAGTTTGTGATTAAGTAAGCAGTTAGGGGTAAGCGTAATGCCGTTTTTGAGCTTATTCTTTGTTACTGAGTCATTTGGCCATTCGTAAAAGCCAGCAAAGGAAAATGTAATAAAATTTTTAGTGGCTTATTCTTTGTCGCTGTGTAGTGTGCGTTCACCTTAACTATAAGGGGCATAAGTAATACCTTCTTCGAGTTTATTATTTATTTTCAAGTAGTGTCTATGAAATGTAATGAGTAAGTGCAATGTCTTAGACCCGTTGTCATCTGTTTAGTGAGGATCAAAGTCATCTCGCGCTGAATGCTTCCTCATAATAAGTATCTGATTTGATAAGTATCTGATTTGATTTGATTATCTTGAAGTCTTTCTCTCCTTCTCCTTCTCTGAAACTTCTGACAAACACGTTCTTATGTGTGTGTGCGTGTGTGTGTGTGTGTGTGTGTGTACACACACACACACACACACACACACACACTAAAACACTCTAACACACTAACACACAAACACAGAAGACATACAGATAGATTTTTAAGAACCTTTTCACTCACACTCGTAAACATTAATGAGTAGACAGCAATAAAGAGCTTGTCAACAAACCTCTGATGCTCTGAACGCCTCATGAGACTTAAAGGAGGAGGGGAGGAGGCGAAGAGAGAGAGAGAGAGAGAGAGAGAGAGAGAGAGAGAGAGAGAGAGAGAGAGAGAGAGAGAGAGAGAGAGAGAGAGTCTCCTACCTGAAGTGAAATCCGATTAAGTTATTGGAGTGGAGTCGCTTTTCCCAGGTCGAGTAATCTGCTTCGTTTCTGCGCCGATGCTTTCTTGACGGTTTTAAAAGTGTTTACCCTTCTTTTTTTATGCGTTTGGTCCCTCTTGCTCCTTCTTCGGGCTGTGTTCTTTTTATGGTTAAGCGGCTTGCGTTTGTGGTAGTCATGAAGGAAAAGACGCTCTGTAATGTCGTGTTGGTCGAGTTTATTCATCAAAAACTGTTTCTCCTTTTTACAGTCTGCGGTTAATTTCTGCTTGCTGCTTTTCATCGTCAAGAAGTTTGTGATTAAGTAAGCAGTTAGGGGTAAGCGTAATGCCGTTTTTGAGCTTATTCTTTGTTACTAAGTCATTTGGCCATTTATAAAAGCGAGCAAAGGAAAATGTAATAATATTTTTAGTGGCTTATTCTTTGTCGCTGTGTAGTGTGCGTTCACCTTAACTATAAGGGGCATAAGTAATACCTTCTTCGAGTTTATTATTTATTTTCAAGTAGTGTCTATGAAATGTAATGAGTAAGTGCAATCAATGTCTTAGACCCGTTGTCATCTGTTTAGTGAGGATCAAAGTCATCTCGCGCTGAATGCTTCCTCATAATAAGTATCTGATTTGATAAGTATCTGATTTGATTTGATTATCTTGAAGTCTTTCTCTCCTTCTCCTTCTCTGAAACTTCTGACAAACACGTTCTTATGTGTGTGTGTGCGTGTGTGTGTGTGTGTGTGTGTGTGTGTGTGTGTGTGTGTGTGTGTATGGAGTGGTGTCGCTGCCGGAAGTGTTCTCTACCGTTTGGCTCAGATTGTCACGCTCTAGGTACACATGTCAGGTAAAGAGGTAAATATTTCCCTCTTAATTAGACAGAACATGTAAATATCTGATCCTAAGTTTAGGGACCCCGGAATCACACTCGAGCAAGCACAGCGCTGCGAATATAACACTCACCGAAAAAAAAAGTTGGGCCAGTTTCGAGCACACAAAACAAACTCAAACATACACACACTAGAAACAGCAACATAAAAGCGTTCAAAACGGCTGCCAGCGAGTGTAATGCCGAGCGTGTGTTTACTCAGATTGGCAACAGACAAGAGGAAAACACACAGCTCACTTTTGTCCGCCCTCAGATGAAATAAAAATGCGGTTGATGGCAAAACTCTCAGGGGTAAAAATGTTTCTTTCTGATTATAGGATTCTTTGATGGACGCGTCTTGACTTTTGGAGCAGGCAAGCATGAGATGAACAAAGGAAGTCATGCATTTGGTTATAGCTTTAATGGTTCACTGTTCATTCACTGATATGCATTACCCTTTAAGGTACGGTACAAGGAAACTGACCAAGAGGTGAACAAAAAACGAAAAAGCAAACAACCAACATTTTATCACTGCATAAAAATCAAAGGCAGATGCTAGAGAATTGTAGCATTAATGGAATTGTCGAAAACAATCATGAGGCTGTTCCCACTTCTTCCTCAGCAAAGAAAAAAAAAATGGGTCAATAAACACGAATGAACTCAAACAATCCCGAGGTTGCTCCCACTCCTTCCACAGCAAAAAAACAAAAAAACAAAAAAAAAAACCCATTCTTGAATCCGTACGTTATTATATATCCAAACATTCCGGCGCAGCAGATGTTACAACAAATTTTCAAACTAGCAAGAGATGTGGACAGGTGTTGGGCTTCCACCCTCACCTGTTGAGCCTCGTGCCTGCCCCACCATCCCTCCCCCTCTACACCTGACGCTTCACCGCATTCGTAACAAGGTCCCGCGGCGCCGTCACCACTAATGTCCAACACGCGGCCGCTATTGTCCGACCTCTGCCGCGTCAGGACCTGCCTCGGCCACCATGACTGACATCACATTGATGTCTCTGTAAGAGATAAATTATTAGGTGGTTTGTTTGTGTAATTGTGTGTGTGTGTGTGTGTGTTGAAAATAGGTGAGAGAGAGAGAGAGAGAGAGAGAGAGAGAGAGAGAGAGAGAGAGAGAGAGAGAGAGAGAGAGAGAGAGAGAGAGAGAGAGAGAGATAGAGAGAGAGAGAGAGAGAGAGAGAGAGAGAGAGAGAGAGAGAGAGAGAGAGAGAGAGAGAGAGAGAGAGAGAGAGAGAGAGAGAGAGAGAGAGAGAGAGAGAGAGAGAGAGAGAGAGAGAGAGAGAGAGAGAGAGAGAGAGAGAGAGAGAGAGAGAGAGAGAGAGAGAGAGAGAGAGAGAGAGAGAGAGAGAGAGAGAGAGAGAGAGAGAGAGAGAGAGAGAGAGAGACCTGGCGGAGTACAAAATCAACACAGACTAAATAATATCTCTCAAATTGCAGCCATCCATTCCGTCGCCTCGAATCTCACCTCGCCCAACGCTCCACTAATGAGAGAGTCACGTTCACACACCCCGAAGGATACGAAAGCGTCACCTGTTTAACCTTTCCGTCACCTGCAACAAGGGACTTAAGATATGCGTCGTGGCAACAGTGGCCTCACCAATAACACTGAATCCATCATCATGCTTCATGGTTTTCCTCAATTGCACGTATGGCTCAATCTCTGGATTAAAAGGTGTGTATATACCTGGTCATGGTCGTGGTGGCAGAGAGGATGGTGGTTGTGTTTAAATGGTGGTGATGGTGGTGGTAGGAAGCGTGCTGGTTGTGGGTACAGTGATAGAGGTAGTGGTGGTGAACTCTTAAAGTTTTCCCTTCAGAGAG
>NC_066559.1:4504755-4639755 GCF_024679095.1 Eriocheir sinensis | reverse complement strand
TTTAAAGTTAGGATTTTTTTCACCTATGTGCATTACTTTACATTTATCTACGTTAAAAAAAACTACCTGCATTATGTTAGTACTCGTTTATGAGGTAATATTGTATTATATTGATGTGTTCTTTACTTGTTTTGTTGAACATTATTTTTGTGGATGGTTGCGGTGGCGACGGTTGGGATGGAAAGTAGTAATATTAGTATTGGTGATAGTAGTAGCAGTAATAGTAGTAGTAGTAGTAGTAGTAGTAGTAGTAGTAGTAGTACCGTAATAGTAGGCATTATTATTATTATTATTATTATTATTATTATTATTATTATTATTATTATTATTATTATTATTATTATTATTATTATTATTATTATTATTATTATTATTATTATTATTATTATTATTATTATTATTATTATTATTATTATTATTATTATTATTATTATTATTATTATTATTATTATTAGTGTGTGTGTGTGTGTGTGTGTGTGTGTGTGTGTGTGTGTGTGTGTGTGTGCGTGAACGTTCGTGCTTGCTTTGATTTTTCGAAATTCACCACAACAACCGCCCACTTCTATTGCCTCACCTGACCCTGAAACTCCACACACACACACTGAGCAACTTATTTTCCCTGCCTACATGACGCCCACTGAAAACACGATAACAGCCAAAAAAAAAAAAAAAAAAAGCGGACAGAGAAAAAATCAGACCGAGAGGTAATTACGCAGCCAATTAGGTGGAGAGACAGGTAACAATATTTTTCCACAGGTGTGCAAGAGACCAGCGGATTGCGTGATTAAGTCTAGGGTAATTATCTGCCTTAAAACAGTGCTCTCGTTACCTGGCTGAACGTAAGGCTTTCTGAACGTTATTTGAAGTCACCTGTAATTGGTTCGTTACTCATGTGGGTCGTGCGTACGTTCGTGTGTGCGTAGCGGCATTATAGGGGTGGCTGGACTTACCTGAGAGAGAGAGAGAGAGAGAGAAAGTAGAAAAAAGAAAGAAAAAAACAAAGTAAGAAAGAAAAAAAAGAAAAAAAAGAAAAAAGAAAATAAGGAAAACGAGAGTAAAGACAGAAAAATTAATAAAAAGAAAGATAGAAAAAAAAAGAGAAAAGAGGGAGAAAACTAAGACCTTCGTCGTTTAAGAGGGACAGACGACAAAACTGATCAGCCGTACCCTACAAATAACTCTATGGAACAGTCTGTGGCAGCAATACCGAAGCTTTTAATTTCTACGACTGAGTGGCTTTCCAAGAAGGCGCAGAGAGAGACCGCTGTGTGTCCGGGTCTGTTGTGGTCAGAGTATCCGCGAGGCTTGTCTGTCCATCGATCAATCCTACTTGTGTTTTTGAATAAGCCAAGAGAGACGTGACTTGGCTCTACATCGAAACTTTTAGGAATGGACGATAAACAGGAAGAATCTGAAGAGGGGTAGCTATGGATATTCTTGTCGATAGTTTTCTTCAGTCTTTCACTCGTATCATCAAACGTTTTGGGCTCATGTTACGAACGTTTTTCAAGGCCAGAGAGGAGCTACGTCGGATGGTCATGAATGTTTTTTTCCCGTTCAGAGCGCAGAAGCCTTGCAAAACTACCGCCAGGCTCAGGAAACCACTCATAGAAACCCCGACATCATCATCTGCGTGAGTCTATTGCCTTAGGAAAGTAACTGGATATTTTGGGTGATACAGTTTTTAATCTCCCTGTTTTGTTTTGTCTCCGTTTCCCCCTCGTCACCCCTCTTTCCCTCCTTACTTTCATATATCCTTCTTTCTCGGTCTATCTCCTCTATATTTTCAGTGCTGGGCGATAAATTGAAGTGTCTTGGAAGGAGAACCTGAGGATATTCTTGGTCATTCAATTCCTAATCTCACCTTTTTTATCTTGTCTCCCTTTCCCTCTTGTCATCCCTCTTGGCTTCCCTAATCTCATCCATCCTTCTTTGCTCTTTATATCCTCCATATTTTCAGTTCTAGGCGATAAATTAAAGTGTCTTGGGAGGAGTAACTGTTTATATTCTTGTCCATTCAATTCTTAATCTCACTTTCTTTATCTTTCTCTTTCCCTCCCATCTCTCTTGTCTTCCCTAGTTTCATTTATCCTCCTTTCTTGATCCTTTCAAGAATAATACACACAGTAATTCTTAATCTCATTGTTTTATCTTGCTTCCCTTTCCCTCTCGTCATTCCTCTTGCCTTCCCTAACCTCGTCTGTCCTCCTCCGCGTAGAAATGATATCGATAGTTAATTGAACGTTTACCATATTCCGTGACGCAGTTGGTCATTTTGCTGTTAGGACAATTCATAAACGTAATGGTGATGGGTGCGGAGACAGAAGGGGATGTGGCGATGTGTTTCCTGTGTTTATAATCTTGTAGTTTTGATATGTGAGTTTGCCTGTGTTTTTTGTCATGTCCAGAAACTAAATCATAGAGTGCCATCTGAGTGTTCTTCGTTGCTTCCGTGACCTGTAATTTCCTTTTTCTCTAATGACCTACTTCAAAGTTTTAGATAATTAGAGAAGGAAATATACTAAATTATCCGTTCATTGTAATTTCCTTTGTGCTAATGGCCCTTTACCTACTTCGAAGTTTGAGATAATTACAGGAATTATAATAAATTAGACCCAATTACCTCTGAACAACAAATAAATATACTAAATTATCCATTCATTATAATTTCCTTTGTGCTAATGGCCCTTTACCTACTTCTAAGTTAGAGATAATTACAGGAATTATAATAAATTAGAGTCAATTACCTCTGAACACTAAACTTATCCTTCTTCTTCCGGGCCCGGCTTTGTTATGCCTGGTCCTACGTCCTTGAGCTTGAGGACAAAGTGTGTCTGATTGCCTCGGGAAGTAAAAAGCAACTGACTGAAGAGGAAAAGTGACCAAACTAAGACTGAACAACGGGTGTCTTCTTTGCCTTGCTTGGGGGCGTGAGTTCTGTATGTTCTAATAGATTCACCGAAAGCGCGTCTGATATGCCTCGAAAAAAAAAATCAATAAAGGAACATCGATTTACCATTTCCTTCGCCATCGAGCATTCGCGGCGGCGATTTTGATTTCCCGACTGCCTGTGAACCTTTTGACATGGCTGAAAATAGGACGCCCCTCAAGTGTTTATCAGGTCACGGCTTTTCTTGGCGACAATGAAGGCTTAGCAAAGGGGAAGGAGGTTATGTTCTTTTTACGTGCGATCTCATGGCTCTCTCACTTTGATCGCGGTCATGTCGTGTGAAAGGATTCGGTGTGACTTACCTTTGAATTTGACATTATATATATTTTTTTATCATGCTTGGGAGAGAGAGAGAGAGAGAGAGAGAGAGAGAGAGAGAGAGAGAGAGAGAGAGAGAGAGAGAGAGAGAGAGAGAGAGAGAGAGAGAGAGAGAGAGAGAGAGAGAGAGAGAGAGAGAGAGAGAGAGAGAGAGAGAGAGAGAGAGAGAGAGAGAGAGAGAGAGAGAGAGAGAGAGAGAGAGAGAGAGAGAGAGAGAGAGAGAGAGAGAGAGAGAGAGAGGCCAACCAAGTTTCCCCTCCAGAAGTTGTTACATTGTTTTAAGATTGATGAGTGGTTTGTTTCTTCCAATAATCCCTCTCGCCTTTCCTCCCTCTCTTGTTTTCCTTATCTCCCCGTTGATCTTCCTCTCCCCTATTGTCCTCAAGCCTCCTCTCCCTCTCCGTCTTCCTTCTTTCTCTTCCTCCTTCAGTCGTTTTAATTACCTTTCCAAATCTTAATCTCCCTATCTTTATCTTATCTTCCTTCCTCTCTCGTCATCCCTTTTCCTTTCCCAAGTTTTATGTCTCCTTTTTCCTGCGATTGTAAGTGTTCTCTCCTCTCCTCTCCCACTTTCTCACTAACAACACTCCTTCTTTCTTGTCTTACTGTTCTCATCTTTTCTTTTTCCTTCTGTTTATCTTGCCCTCCCTGCTTCTCCTTCCACTCGTTCTTCCACCTAGTTTTTGTCTTCCTCTCTTTCTCCCTCCTTATTCATGTCTTGTTCTTCCCTCTCCCACTCGTCCTTCCTCCTGTTTTTAGTTTCCTTATAATTCTTCTTCCGTTCCCCTCGTTTTTTTTCACAGCCCTCTTCTCTTCTCAATGTTTTCTTCTTTCCCTTTCATATTCCTTTTCTTTTTTTCATCTTCTCCTCTTTCAGTTTCCGTTTTCGCTCGGCATCCTTCCCTCCTATTATCCAACCCCTTTCCTTTCCTTTCATAACCGTTTTCCCCCCCTCTTCCTCTCCCCTTTCTCCTCTCTTTGTTTTTTCTTCCCCCTCGGTCTCCTTACTTCTCATTATCCCTTCCCTCCCTACCTCGTTGTTTTCCAAGTTTTTCTTACCAATGAAACGCTTCTCTGAATTTTAAACCTCCTCTCGAAGCTATCAACCCCTCAAGTATTTGGATTTCTTTTTGATCCACTGATAACACTGCCTACGTTATGGACATTAAGTACGTTTGTTCCCCCAAAACTTGCCACTTTATGAACGAAAGAACAACGTCAGCCAAAACTATAGATAATGATGATCACTTCACGAGGAGGTGGTGGCCGAGTGGTCAGCGCGAGGACGTGGTGATCCCAAAGATCCTGGTTCGAGCCCCACCGCAAGCAGCTGACATTTATCAATCACCGTCGAGTGGCGGAAGATCACCCACACGCTGTTCGGACCATCAATCAACCCTTACTTCAGCGACTTTTGTCAAGAGAAGCCGCGGGGGGCAGCACGGGCCAAGCAAGTCATATTTCACGGCATCTACTTAAAATTTATGAAATCATCCAGCGCCCCTCTATTGGCACCATGGGCACCAAATAATAATAGAAAAATAATGTGCTGTGGTAGGATTATTTTTTATGAGTGGCTGTATACTTGAACAGACTATAACGCTGATTAATGTTGTGGGGTCAAGGGGAGTACTCTTGGGTCTGATGGAGTAGCTGGTAGATGCTGGAGTTATGTCCCTTAATTTTCCATAAACTTTAAAGTATGTCTGGATCAGTATATTTTTAATGTTTTCTATTGGCGCCCGTTGTACCCTGGAGTTATAGAGTATTGACCGACCTTTGACAGAGTAATATCATTTGATTCTGACGTTGATTGCCTCCGTGACTTCTACTTGAAAGAGTGGTTGGACCTGTGAAGGCTCAGCGCACTCTGTCGATCGCTTTATAGACTTCAGCGTTATTTACATCTTCAGTTTCGCGATATACCGTGCACGTGTGTCCCGTCCGTCTGTGTAAATGTTATGAAGTACGGAAGAATCAAGATTGGGATTTGTATGGCATTCGTTCTTTTGTTTTTCATAGTTGCAGACATTCATTTTTCATTTTATTTAGCCTTGCTCTGCCTCCACTTCCGGAAAAGAAATAATAAAGAGGAGAAAAAAGTAAATGCCTCCATATCGGCGGCATTCCAAAGGCACACAGTGGATTACACATTCAGAATCTGTTGACTCGCGCCGGCTGGACTGTTCCCTCGGGACGGTAATAACCCGGCGAGGAACAAATACACCAACACTTTGATGGCGGCGGTGCGTTGCCAGGCGCACGAGGCTCGCCCTGCTGCCCGGCCTGGCGTGCTGGTTATCGTACACAAGTTTGGGAATCATTATTAGTTTGCTGAAAGGATAATTACACTTCAATTACAATTTGATGTAGTTCATTAAATGTCAGGCTATCTCAATAGCCCTAATAGACTTTTCAAGTGCTCATTAAAGTAATTAATGGATTTTCTCTTGTTCAAAAACTGACGAGGAAATTTGATTAGATGATTATTTTATTTTTTACCTCGTTGATTAATTAGCCTTGCTGAAAGGGTTATGTTAATTGGTCTGAAAATAGAAAATTGATGGTCATGAGCGGCTGTGCGTCCTTGACAAAATTTTCCGTCCCTTCAAAAGAATGTCATATTTCTGCCATCAACAATTCAAGGCACATAATTTCCTGTTCATAAAAGATATTTGTATCCCACCATCATCAAGTCTCAGAAATACGATTTACTTTGCATAAAAATCCTGCACATCCTATCCTCCACAGGGACGAGCCATGTTTGCCGCGCATTGAGGAAGAAAACATTGTTAGCTCTTCCCCATCACCAGCAGTCACAAACACGCTATTTTCTCCGAAAAAAAACATAATTTCTTTGCCCTCAGCAATTGTAAGCGCATGTTTTCCTCTTTACCAAAAAAAATATAATCGACTGCCATGAAAGGCATTTTCTTTTCTTGTATAAAGAAACAAATTGTTTGCATTTCTGCACTTTCAGCAATATAAAACGTACGGTTTTATTTCTTCTTAACGGAAATATATTTGCAGGTCACCATCATCATATCTGCAGCATGCTATTTCCTGTGCATAAATAAAAAAAATATCGTTTCATCACTTTCAGCTGTCGTAGGCACATGTTTTCCTTTGAGCACACACAAATTGCACATCGTCCTCGGCAACAAACGTGATACCCACTATATTAAAAAAAGAAAAAAAATCCATCAGCAACAGTCATGAGTGCAGGTTTTCCTCTGCCTGAAAAATAATAATAATACCTCACCCTCAGGAGTCATTTAGGCGGGGCAGCAGCGGCGCCGGACCCACACCGGCACCTCTGTCTCGGCGGGCGTGGGCAGTCAGTGGGCGGACGAGCGGACGTGTACCCTTGTTTTCACGCCCGCTGCCAGGGACCGAAAAACACGATATCAAGTGACATGCGCTGCCAGTCCATGAACGCGCCCCGCCCTGAGATCATAAAAATAGGGAAATATAATGATGGGGAACCAATTATAATTCTTTATTATATTTTGTGCTTGTGGCTGAGGGTTCGCTTTTATATTGAAGTCGCCGAGAGATATTTTTTATATACATTTATTGGATACAAGTCAAGAGCTAAATAGAAAGAGAAAGAATAAACAGGTTCTTGACACGCTGCTCCTACAGAGACATTAACAAAGATGTCCCCCGAAATAAAACTAGTAACGAATAACGATTTTAGTATTTGTTGCCTTTATTGCCGCTTTGGACATGGCTATCTTTGTAAACATGTTAATGAGGTGTCTAGCAAAGCCCCCACATCATACTAACCATTACCGTGGGGTGTTGAGTGAAGCTTCGTCATTATCGAGACCATTAGTGGACGACGCCCCAGTCTCTCCCTGCCCATTACGGGGATACACCATTAGCGAAGTGTCATGAGAGGCGTCCTGTTATCATTAGTGACAGGCTGAGCGACGGTCCTCTCTACGCGGAACTATTAGTGATGTGCGGTGAGGAGATACCGTGAGAGGATGCAGCTGTGTGGTGATGAGTGATATGCACTGGACCAACGTTTGAGCCCCGCCACCCAACTGACTACATGATTTGAGTGACCGAAAATCGTCCACAATATGTCTCGATCTGTAGACGCAGCTGTGTGGCGGTGAGTGATATGCACTGGACCAACGTTCGAGCCCCGCCACCCCCTGATTACATGATTTGAGTGACCGAAAATCATCCACAATCTGTCTCGATCGGTAGATGCAGCTGTGTGGCGGTGAGTGATGACCGCTGGACCAACGTTCGAGCCCCGCCACCCAACTGACTACATGATTTGAGTGACCGAAAATCATCCACAATCTGTCTCGATCGGTAAATGCAGGTGTGTGGCGGTGAGTGATGAGCGCTGTACCAATGTTCGAACCCCGCTGATCAATGACTACATGATCGGGTAAGTAACCAAACATCTCCCCAAGTCATCCCTCCTTCGACTAAAAATTCTGCTAAGGAAACCACCGGAGGACAGCATGATCCAGACTACACGAAAATGAGTAGCTATAAAAATACGTTTGTGTCACTACCAACCGCCCGCCAGTGTCAACAAAGAAAACTTAGATGCGTTATAAGATTGTGCGTGAAAATAAATCATCAGCCAACACACGCCCCCAAACTGGCAACACTGACGACGAAACACGAGACTCATTATTGACTTCATTACTGACTTCACCCGGGAACCGATACAGCCCGAAACAACAAATTTTGAAGTCATTTATAGAAAAAATATGTGTACACGTCACGTACTCGTCTCTTCATATACAAGGAAGAATTATGGAATTGCTTCATCTCCAGAAATCGTAAATATACAGGGAAGGATAAGTGTTAACGAGAATCTCAAATGTAAAACAAGAAATGGCAAAGATAAGAAGTGCATCTGTCTATTTACAAGAAAGTATATCAGTGAACATGACTTTTTATTTACGCAGAGAAGGATAAAGGTGAAAATGTTTGTATGTGCAGGAGAGATGAAGGTAACAATGTTGGTTTCCTACTTCAAATCACGCAGAGCAGTACAAAATTGTGTCTCTGTATAAACGAGGAGTGATGCGTGTAAAGGCTTGTCTCACTATACACACTGGAGTGCATACAAGCGCCGCGCACAGGGGAGTGAGTGCATGCAGGAGCCATACGCAGGGGAGTGAGTGCATGCAGGAGCCATACGCAGGGGAGTGAGTGCATGCAGGGGCCATACGCAGGGGAGTGAGTGCATGCAGGAGCCATACGCAGGGGAGTGAGTGCATGCAGGAGCCATACGCAGGGGAGTGAGTGCATGCAGGAGCCATACGCAGGGGAGCGGCATTATGCAGGCAGCGGGTTCATATTGTTTGGCGCGGCGACGTGAAGCAATATTGCCCTCACAGATGTGCTCGGCGTCACGCGTATATTGTTACATTATCAAGTCCGCGCTTTATTGTTTTGGTGCAGCGCTGGCGACAATAACGAAGGGAATAATAGCGTTGATGAATGTAGCGATGACGATTAATATTGTAACTAATATCACTACTACTACTACTACTACTACTACTGCTACTACTACTACTACTACTACTACTACTACTACTGATAATTCCTTAGAGACAAATGATGCTGTAATTTTCAGTAGTTCAATGGAGTTCGGTGCAGAGTGAAGAGCGATCCAAGTCCTTATCATTAAGCTTTCACTGCACCGAGATTGCATTCCTACCCTTGACCACGTCCTTGTCTCGACGGTTTTATTATTTGACCTCCTACGTTCAATAAGTGCTTTCATCTTTTATATAGCAGTGGGTTGTGTCCCGTCTCCTGGGGTCTGTTCCCTTCTCCTATAATTCCTTCCCCTTCTGTCTCTCTCCGGCATATGACCAGAGATGTTGCACCGACTAAACGAAACTTTCCAACTTTTCATCTTTTGTACAGGTCTCAGGAGTGCCTCGAGAATGGACTAATACCAACTAAACAATCAGCCTCGTTAAGAGTAAAAAGCTTTCTGTTGTTTGCTCCTCCATATTTCCAGGTTTCCAGGTTTTCCTCCTCCTCCTTCGTCTCCTTCTCATCTTCCTCTTTCTCCTCCTTCTCCTCTGCCTTTTCATCTTCTTCTTCCTTTTCTTGTTCCTCCTTTCTTCTTCCTCCTCTTCCTCTTCTTCCATCTCCTTCTCCTCCTCTTCCTCCTCTTCCTCCTCCTCCGTCTCCTTCCCCTCATCTTCTTCCTCTTTCTCCTCCTTCTCCTCTTCCTCTTCATCTTCTCCTCCTCTTCCTCCTCTTCCTCCTCCTCCGTCTCCTTCCCCTCATCTTCTTCCTCTTTCTCCTCCTTCTCCTTTTCCTCTTTATCTTCTTCTTCCTTTTCTTTTTCCTCCTTTCTTCTTCCTTCTCTTCCTCTTCTTCCATCTCCTCCTCCTCCTCCGTCTTCTCTTCCTCCTCACCCCCAATCACCACTTCGTCTGATGCCGCTACAAGCAAAGCACTCTCGCTCCTTTTATCAATTAACTTTCCTTGTGACTCTTTGCCGGGAATTGGCTGACTTGATTGAGGTTCTTACATGATTGAGTTAGCGTGTGTTTGTCTCTCTCACTCCTCCTTGGCCGTTCATTAGTCCAGCCGAAAAGGGAGAAAAAATAAACATCAAACCACTTTTTTTGAAACATTACTTGAATTTAAAACTGAAATGTAAATGGATGAAAGAGGAACAGTCGATTTATTTGTTGCTTTGTTGTTTCTTACTTCTTGTTTTTTTATGATTGTTTGTTTGTTTTGTTTTTGTGAGATGTTTATTATTCAACCCCTCTGTTCCTCCATCTCCGTCAACTTCTATATTCTCTCGTCCTCTTTATCTTTCTCTCATCGCTTTCACTTTCATTATCTATTTCTTGGCGCCTCAGGTGTTTGGGGGCAGCTGAACAGATAACTTATAGTATAGTTCACACTCCTCCCTCTCTACCTAATTTGTCTCTTATAATAATAATATAATAAGAATCACGCCATCCAGGGTATCGTCAGGTTTGTGATGTGCTCTTAGTGGGTTAGCCAAGACTATGGTTAGTAGATGGAAGATGCTGCTGCCGGGGTTTCTATATACGTTTGTGCGTGGGACTCGATGGTTTGTTGGACGTAAAGGCTGTGATGGGAAAGGTGAATGTTTACCGCTAATACAAAAAACGAAAAGTGAATGGTGTCTTGTATTATTATCATCGAGGTTTTCTGTACAACCAGCGATTTTCTTTTACCATATATTGTTTTCTTGTGTGATTGCTGTGTGCATGAGACTTGACAATTTGTTGGGTATATTTAGAAGTGGAAGTGGGCGACATATGCGTTCATCCCCCAGTACTCTGAAGGAAGGATGAAGGTCTTGGGTTATCTCGTTGGTGTTAAAAGTGGCAATGCTTTACATCGACTTGCTTCGACATCAAAGCCAAAGTCTGATAAAAAAGTTATTAGTTAAAAGTTGATTATTTTTAAGAAAACAAAGTAACGCGTCTCAATTCGTGAATAGCCCCTTTTCTTTTAATAAACTACACTAAATTGTATCCACACATTTTACGCTTGGTGTGTGGAGGGGACAGTGAATTAGCTAGATTGCTTTCCTTTGCCTCGGTGCAGGTGTGATATTGGCCTCAGGTGGGGCCGTGCTGGGGCGGCCATGTCTCTGCCTCATGGCCCAGCTAATTAACCAACCAGCCACTCCCTCCTGCCCCCCCTACCTTCATGCCTCGCCCCGGAATATGTTCTCCCCAACGACAAGAATTACCTCCACCTCCCGTCACTCCCTCATGAAATTGGTTCACCTCCAAGCAAGAGACTCAGCGTGGCGCCCTTGAATTTGTTTGTGGCTTTGTGTGTTGGACTGGCGGTGAGGTTGGGTGAAGTTGGACAAGGCTGCGCTGGGTTGGGTTGGGATGGTTTGGCTTTGTATTGATAATGTTTGGTTGGCTTAAGTTTAGGATAATTTGGATATGGTTGGGTTACTTTTTTTTAAATTTTTTTTTTTACGTCGCGGCCTATTGCGCCAGTAGGCTTCTTCCCGGTGGGGCCTGATGGTCGGCCCAAGGCTTCATCCCGGTGGGGCCTGATGGTCGGCCCAGCCCGTTCTGGCGCAGGCGAGTGTTTATAGTGGCGCCATCTTGCATCTTACATTGATTTATGTTTTGTTAGGTTTTGGTGATGTAGGGGAAGTTTAACTTATAAAGGATATGTTAGGGAATGTGGTCGAGTTAAATTAATTATTCATTCATGCAAATTGTTCTGTTTGTCCGCTATGCTTGTCCTTTCGGTTCTTCGTTCTCTCATCCCCCTGTTTGTTTGTCCGTTCATCCGCTAATTTATCCGTTCGTCTGTCCTTCCGTCCCTCTCTTCTTTGACCCACATGTGTGTATTTTCGTCTCTTCGTTTTCAATCCGTCCGTTTATATGTCCGTTCATCAGTCCGTTCGTCCGCCCGTCTGGTCCTTCCGTCTCTCTTTCCCGTCCACCCGCCTGTCCGTTCCCCCGTCACTCAACATTTGTCTATCTACCGGAGCCATGAACGGGGCCTCCCTTCGAGTCTCCCCATCAGTCTGCATGTCGCTGTCAGTCACCCTTAAAAAGACGGGAGAGGGTCACATTGGACTGCGGGGAAAACGACCGAGTGAGTCAAATATCCTCAGCGCGTGTCACCTGGGAATGTCATTAGTGCAGGTGAACCCTTATGCACCTGGTGGGGATTCGAGGGGGAGAGGGGGTTGGGGGAGGGGGATAAGACTTAAACATGCCGGTGATACATAGTAATGGCCAGGTGTAGTGGAGGAGGGGAGGAGGAGCGGTGCTTTACTTGCTTAATAGATTTTGTTTGTTTACTTGTGAGTCTTAAGCTGTTCAGGTCCATTAACGGCCCGCACATACGCGTGCGCTCTCTCTCTCTCTCTCTCTCTCTCTCTCTCTCTCTCTCTCTCTCTCTCTCTCTCTCTCTCTCTCTCTCTCTCTCTCTCTCTCTCTCTCTCTCTCTCTCTCTCTCTCTCTCTCTCTCTCTCTTAGCAGGAGGAGGAGGACGACGAGGGTAAGAAGGAGGAGGAGAAGGAGGAGGAGGAGGAGGAGAAGGAGGAGGAAGCACACTGATTGGGTCGTCACTTCTGTCGCGTCACGAAGGAACTCGACAGAACGAATTTGAGTCCTTAATAGTTTTCAAGTGCCTCCTCCTACCCGCGGAGAGAGAGAGAGAGAGAGAGAGAGAGAGAGAGAGAGAGAGAGAGAGAGATTAGACTAGAGTAGATATCACAAAGCTCAAAGTACCCAAAGATCTACTATTTCAAGTTCCAACACAACTAAGGCGATTGAACCCCACATACTGGCATACACAACGAACGCTTATCCTTACTATTCTTCCTTTCTATCTCTCTCAACTCTCCCTTGATGATGATGATGATGATGATGATGAGCTTTTGTGTCCTTGGTCCTCTTTTGTACTTCCTCCGGGGCCGCTGCGACACTCTCCACTTTCATGTCCAGTCACAAAGCGGCTTAAGAGTCCTTTGCCTTCACGTTCATGCCCAAACAACCCTCCTGTCTGTCCTTTAATGCTTCCTCCCGGTCTCTTTTCTCCTCCCTTTAATACCTTTCTTTTCACCTCTCGTCAGCCATCTACACCAGATCGTCCCTCTTTCCTTTCTTTCTTTCTTTTTCTTTTTTTTCTTTCTTTCCTTCTTTCTTTCTTTCTCTCTTCCTCTCGTTTATCCTGTCTTCTTGCATTCCCTCCTTCCTTCTTTTCCTTCTTTCTTTCTTTCTTTCTTTCTTTCTTTCTTTCTTTCTTTCTTTTGTTTCTTTTGTTTCTTTCTGTTTCTTCTTCCTCTCTTCATCCTGCCTTCTTTCCTTCCCTCCTTTCATCCTTCCTTTCTTTTCTTCCCTCTTTCCTTCCTTCCTTCCTTCCTTCCATGCTTGCTACTTGATTCCTACTCTCGTTCATGCGTCTCTTCCTTACCTTCTTGCTTCTCAGTTTCTTCCCTCCGTCATTTGTCTCTTCTCCCCATCCATCCTTACTCACAAATTACCTCTTATCTTCGTTTACCTTCGTTCCTTTGTCCCTTGCTTCCTTCCTTCTTTCATTGCTTCCATCCTTTTCCTTGCATTCTTTCCTCCCTCCCTCAATCCCTGCCATTTACCTCTCTCTTAACTCCATCCTTTTCCATCACCACCACCTCCACCACCGCCATGTTCTTGGGATTTCTTAACTAAAACTTCCTCTGTGTTCTTTCAGGTGTGCAGGAGAATGCATCCGCGTGTTAACTCTCGGGAAGTTTGGATTGTGTCTATTGGGGGATGCGAGTGTTCTATTTCATTGTTCTACTTTCATTTCATTTGGTCATCGGTTTGTCGGGTGCTAAAGCGAGTTTGTTGTTGTTTTTTCACTTTCTCTATGTATTTCATTTTTTGAGGGTAAAGAAAGGTTAAATAGAAAAGCTTACTCGGAATGGTTATAGATAGTGTTGAATATATATAGACCCTTGATGTTATTTAGGGGGCAGTTAGCCTCTCTCTCTCTCTCTCTCTCTCTCTCTCTCTCTCTCTCTCTCTCTCTCTCTCTCTCTCTCTCTCTCTCTCTCTCTCTCTCTCTCTCTCTCTCTCTCTCTCTCTCTCTCTCTCTCTCTCTCTCTCTCTCTCTCTCTCTCTCTCTCTCTCTCTCTCTATCTATCTATCTATCTATCTATCTATTTATCTATCTGTCTCAAACAAAAAGCCTCAAAAAGAAAACTCCCAACATTACACTCAAAAGATACACACATACACACACTCATAAGGCATTCACCAACATTTCACAAACAGACAAACACACTCGCCGCATCAACACCAACCTCTCGCAGCATCCACCCACCCCTCCACCCTTCCTCCACCGGTCCTCCACCCTGGCAGCAGCATAACGAATATCCTTCCCTTCCCATCATCAACCCTTCTACCCACTCTACCGCACTCTTCTCTTATTGACACTCACACCCTCTTCTTCTTCCTCCTCTCCCCTCATCCTCCTCGTCCTCCTCCAGCTGCTCCCTTCCCTTCTGCGTTCACCTGCCGCCCTCACCTGCCGCGATGGGGAATTAATCAACTTACGCGGGCGGCAAATAAGATCAGGTGAGGCGACGTTCACCTGAGAGAGCCAGTGTGTGTGGTGAACCGCAGAGGGATGCAGGTGTGAGAGTGGATAGGTAGAGAGAGTAGAGAGGTAGGGAGGTTGGTAGGTAGGTAGGTAGGTAGATAAATAGATAGATAGGTAGATAGATAGATAATTAGGTAGATAGATAGTTAGGTAGATAAGTAAGTAGGTAGGTAAATAGGTAGGTAGGGAGGAAGGGGTGAGAGAGGGTAGAGAGGAGAGGAGAGGAGAGAGGGAAAAGAGAGAGAGAGAGAGAGAGAGAGAGAGAGAGAGAGAGAGAGAGAGAGAGAATATCCTCCCCTATTCCCTGTTGTCGGAGAGAGAGAAAAAAAACCTCCTCCCCTATTCCCTGTTGTCGAACCCTAAATTGATTGTTTTTTTAACCTTTTCTGTTCTCTTTTGTGAGCAGTGTGTTATTTGCTCTTTCTCTCTCGTTTTTTTTATATTCTTTTGTCCTGGGTCTGCCTCCGTTGCTGTCCGATAAAAAGAAAACAATAGTAATGAAGGTACAGCGAGGGGACCAGGCAGTGTCCTATGGGTGGGTCGCGTTGCTGGGTTAAAATGTATCTCTAAAACAATAGTATTAAAGACATAGAGTGGGGACCATGTAGTTTAACGCGTGTGGGATGCTGCGTCAAAAAGTATCTCTACTTGCACATGACCTCGGTAAGAAGACTGAAGGAGGGTTTGATTGAGAAAGTGAGGTTAGTCGCTGAAGAACTGTCTACCTATACGTACCACAAACTGGAACACGTTGGTAGATGCTGGAGCGGGCCCTTGGCACTTCCAGGAGGGATGCGTTGCTCAGCATCGTTCTCGTGCAGTCGTGCTGCGCTAAGGCCTCCTCCAGGTAGCCCTCAAGTCCGTCAGGTGGTGCACTTGGCCCACTTGTGCCTTGTGTAGCACCGTCAGGGCAGCGACTCGGCGGCGGTGCTCCAGGCTGTCCAGCTGGTTCGTGGCTGCTCCTGCCCGTCGCTCGTGAGGTTGTTGTTGTTGTTGTTGTTGTTGTTGTTGTTGTCGTCGTCGCTGTCTCTCCCACTGGCTCGGTCGGTGGTGCTGGGTGCCGCTGATGAGGCGTTCTACCCTCTTCTGCACCTTGTCCAGCAGGTAGAGGTGGCAGCAGGCGCTGGCCATTCAGGTGAGCGGTGCATGCTCCATCACTGGACGGACTTGTGCTTTATAGAGGGTGTTCAGGCCTACAGCGTCAAGGAGGCTCTTCATGCGGCACAGGAGGGTCACCTTCTGGAAGGCTTTATGCGCCACCCTTTCAAGGTGACGGTCGAAACGCAGCTGAGAGTCCACCTCCACGCCCAGCATGTCGACGCTGGCCTGCAGAGGGATGGTGTCGTTCCCGAATCTCAGCCTGCCGTGGAGTTGCCTCAGGTCCTCCCGAGAGCGTGATATTACCATGGCCTGGGTTTTGTCAGGGGCAAACCTGACTTGCCACCTCTTTCCCCAGGCCATTATGTCTGCCATCTGTCTGTTGACGGACTCTATCACGTCCTGGGCTTCTTCCCTCTTTTATATGTTCTGGAGAGGGTGCAGTCGTCGGCGTAGGCACTTGCTACCGGGATGGTTTGCAGGAGGTCGTTGAAGTATATGTTCCACAGGATAGGTCCAAGAGCGGACCCTTGTGAAACGAAGGCCTCCACCGGGAAGCTGGTCGAGGTGCTTCCGTTGACTGTTACGCGGAGGCTCCTGCCTGACAGGTCAATCTCCAGAACAACCTCACTGTCTTGATTAATCTGCAGTGTGTGTGTGTGTGTGTGTGTGTGTGTGTGTGTGTGTGAGAGAGTAATGCTTGTTGCCTTCCTTTATTTCTTTTTTCCTTGTCTCTTTGCTTTTTCATTTTCTTCTATATATATTTTCTTTCTACTTCCTCTTTTCCTTCCTCAGTTTTCCCTTCCTTCCTTTCTTTTTTCATTCCTTTCTTTTCTTTCTTCTCTTCCTTCCCCCTTTCTACCTTCCTTTCTTCTTACCTTCCTTCCTTTCTTCCTTCCATCATTTCCTACTCCCTACCTTCCTGCCTTTTTTCTCTCCTTCCTTCCTTCTTTCCTTCTTTCCTTCCTTTTTCCCTTTTTTCCTTCATTTCTTCATTCCTTCCTTCCTTTCTACCTACCTACCTTCCTTCCTTCCTTCCTTCCTTCCTCTCTTCCTTCCTTCCTTTCTTCCCGCCTGCCTGCCTGCCTCCCCTCCTCTCCGCGATCGCGATGCATTATAATCCCGTCTCCCCTTCTTAACATAATCGGCTCCGCGCAGCTCATTTGTCTCCCCGCTGTGTGTACGCGACGCAGGAATCACACGCCGCGGGGAAACACAACACCGGCTTAATTAGGAGGAGGGGGAAAGAAACACAACACTTATTAATATTCGCGAAAGAGAAACACAATAATTCCTTGATATTCTTGAAAGAGAAACACAAGACTGATTAATATTCGTGAGAGATTAGCGCAACACTTATCAAATACTTGTGAAGGAGAAACACAATAGCTGCTTGATATTCGTGAAAGAGAAACACAATACTTATTTTATGTTAGTGAAAAAGAAACACAGGATTTATTGATATTCTTGAAAGATTAACGCAACGCTTATAAAATACTTGTGATAGAGAAATACAATACTCGTCTAATTTTCGTGAAAGAGAAACACAATATTCGTTTGATAGTCGTGGAAGAGAAACACAATACTTACTTTATATTCGTGAAGGAAAAACACATACAGTCCTTGCTTACTATACTCGAAACAGGGAAACACTGAGGGAAAACTTTCAACTTTCGAGATAGCTATTAATGGAACAATCCCAATAATAACACACTAATCGGGCTTGAGGATAATGACCGTTGTTTGGAAATTGAATAGAAGTGTTGAATTGATATGTAAGGAAAAGGAAAAAGGGGAATGATAATGACTGACTGAACATTATTTATTTTATCCATTTGATGTATAAAAGTAAACGTAAGGTAATTTGAATACATTTGATGATGTCATAAGAAAAAATAAATGTAGGAATGCTAATTGACACATATCTTTAGTGTTTATATATAGAACTAACATTGTTTCTTGTATCTTTCCAGGACACTGCCACGATGAACAACAGACAGTAAAATAACAAGAGGCACCGTTTGCAAGAAGGCCAAAACCTCACACACTCCTTGGGCTAAATGGGGTGAGCATCATTATTGGGGAAATACACGACGTCGCCCATTTCAGCGCAGAGAGTATTAGAAAATGTGAAGTTCGTCCTGAAGTCGCGACGAAGGAAAACGAGGGAGACGTGTGCCAGGAGGGAAGGAGGAGGCAGCTCGAGGGAAAAAAATAATAAGAAACAAAGAAAAATAAAAGACCGCTCTAAGAAGAAAAATAACCACACCAACACCACTTTCTACAAAACACACATACTCAAAACACAGGTTCTTATGGTGCTATATAGTCTAAGATGTACACTAACTCACACTCACCTCTCACATGCTCCCGTCACTTCAACTCCTTAGCTCTCATAACTACTTTCTCTTGCGCTGATTCCACGTGCCTTTCAACCTCTTCAGTCTAGCCTAGCCTAGCATTACCCCGGCTTACTTGTATCCTCCGCTAGTTACCTTCTCGCCTTCTTGGGACGGGCCTCGGTGTGTGTGTGTGTGAGAGAGAGAGAGGGCAGGGGGGGAGGGCAAGAAAGTTGGCCTAATCTTATGATGAATGATGATGTTGATGACGACTAGTAGGCCGTTTGTTGTGGTTGTGGGAAAGGGGAAGGCTGTATGGGCGAGAGAGAGAGAGAGAGAGAGAGAGAGAGAGAGAGAGAGAGAGAGAGAGAGAGAGAGAGAGAGAGAGAGAGAGACATGATTGGTTTATCTGGTTGTGTTACGTGAATCAACCTCAGCATCTAATTATACGAGTGTCTTTAACAGTGATTACTAGTACTGTATGTCTATTAATTCATTCACATACTTTTTTTTTATCTGTGACGAAGCTGGAGTTGAATAGCGGGTTGGTCAGCACACACGCGGAGGCTGCAGCTTTTCTTTATTTTTACTTTTTTTTCAGGGGAGACTTCCTTTTTTTCTCCTTCTATTATTATTATTAAGGCTCCCGGCACACCGCTATTCTCTGTTGCTATTATGTAAACGGGTATCATCCCCTGAGCTCTTCTCTCTCTCTCTCTCTCTCTCTCTCTCTCTCTCTCCATAATGAATAATGAGCGGAATCTATCAGTATTTTTTTTCACCCTCGCTGCTGCACAATATTTAATAACTCAGAACGGCGCGCTAAAAAAATATAAAAAAAATAAAGATAAATGGCCTTTGATTGAAGTTTGATGAATAGAACGTTACCAGATAAAAAAAAAATAAAAAACATGAAAAAAAGTTGCCGTAAAAGAATTATTATTACTCTCATTAGCGTTCCTTTTGCATCTATATTTTTTTCTCTTGTAGCTTGATGATGCATTGATGATAGTAAAGAAATCGAAAGTTGAAAATCAAGGGGTTATAAAAAAGTAAAAATTCGGAGGGGAATGTTTTTTTTTTTCTGGTAACTTTCATTACGTAAGGCTGGACAAAATTTATTCCTTTTTTATCCTCTTGGAACTCAATAAGACGTCGACGCGGCGCCCGTGTGAAAGATTGGTGTCGATAAAAAAAAGTATGTATATAGTCCTTTTATAAGAGGCTCCAGCGCGGCTTTTTTGGGGGGGGCTCCTTTTCCCTTCCTTATGTTTTTTTTTTTCGTTCCCTACTTTTTATTTATTTATTTTTCTTACCTTCTTCATACTATCTGCCAACGTTTTGTTTTGATTTTTTTTTTCTGTTTACTTATTTTTGGTTATGTTTTATTTTTGTTCTTTCTTCCATTCTTCCTTTCCTTCTTTCCCTCATTGCTTTCTTTTCTTTCTTTTTTCTTTTTTCTCTCTTCTTTCTTTTTTCGTTTGTATGTTTGTTTCCTAAAATCTATCTTTCTCATTAGTCTTTCTTTCTTTCCATCCTTCTTTCCTTTCTTCCTTCTTTTTTCACTTTTTCTCAACCCAGTTTTTCCCTTTAGACTGAAATATGTATCAAACTAGGAAACAAGTAAACAGACGCCTTCTCACCACCACCACCACCACCACTAACACGCCTCACGACCCTGGACTGAGGCTGAGGCAGGGCCGTGGAGCGTGTAGTAGATGGGTCATGGGGCTGAGTGACTCCGAACAACAGAGTGCTCAACCCACACACCTGCCCCTGGCGTGTCCCCATTGGCCTTCAGGTGGACAGTGGTCAGGAGGAGGAGGAGGGGAGGGAGTGTGTGGTGGTACTGGGGAGGAGAGGAAGGGGAAGGGGATGGGAGGTCGTTTTGTAATGGTGGTGAAGAAAGGGAAAAGAAGGAATGGTATGGAGGGTGTGGTGGTACTGGACAGTAGAGGAAGAGGAAGGGGATGGAAGAAGCCTTTGTGGCGGCGATGGAAAAGAAAGGGAGGAGGGGAAGAGAGAATGTGATAGTGGTAGGAATGGGATGAAGGACGTTTTACGATGCTGGTGGGAATGAAAAGGAGGAAGGGAAAGGGAAGGGCATTGTGCTAGAGGTTGGAAGGAATCTAAAGGGAAGGATATGGTATGGTGTTGCGTTGGTGCTGGCGGGGTGGAATGGATGGCAGGGGTTGTGGTGGTGGAGATATAGGGTAGGAAGAGGAGGAGGGTTGCAGGGGTCGCCAGAGGGGGGTCTCACAGTGTCAGAAGAGTCTGAAATTTTGTGCTAAGGATTTTACTGCTTTCTTTATTCTTCGAGAAAGTGGGAGAGAAAACTATATGGAGAATTTAAACTTGAAAGAAATGCCTGAGAAGTAGTTTTGGGTTCGTTGCCAGAAGATCTCCAGACAGTTTACGGTAAATGTAATATGCAAGAGTTAGGGGTTCTTGTTTTGAGTTGCGACATAGTGGTGTGTCGGTTACAATGTTAAGTCCATATGTAATCAGCAGCAATGGTTGCTCGGAAATAGAATATAGTAGTGTTGGAATCACTGTCTTAAGATTTACAGATAGTGAAGGCGAGGGTAGAATAATCTTGTGTTGAAATGTTAATGTTTTTCGGTTTCTATAACATAAAAAAAACTGTTCTAAAAGTGATAAACTATTAGAATATGATAACAGTCTGATGAAGGTGGTGCCACATTTAAGAGACCCAAGATCTAGAAATCATATAAAAGTGGAAACAGTTCTTAGTTAAAATAAAAAGTAGTATGTCTAATATATGAAAAGTGAGAAAAAGCTAAACTAGTTTGCTGGAAGTAATGTTTTTTGAAAATACTGTACCAAGAACTAGAAACCGTGAAAAAACTGAAAGACGGAGGCACCAAAGTTACAACGAAAAATAAAAAGCAAATCACAGAAAAAAAATGAATTGTAAAAACAAGAATTATCTCCTAATATCAGTAGAGCAAAGCCATTCGAGGGAAACTTGATGGGATGCGTATTTCTAACACATCTTTGTATTTCCTCCTTTCTGTGACTTAACGCTTTAAAGAAGAGGGCATAAAGGCACTTCTCGAACCTAAATTGGTTATCCATTTGGCATATTCACTTTACTTTGCAGGAGCGGTGTGCTAGGGGCTGTTTTTCTTTCCATTTTGTTTTCTCTGGTCACGTTTTCCTCCTTGGCTGCAAAAACATTACACCTCATAATTACGTCTCTTCTCACCTTCGTTAATTGGTCAGGATAAACTAAACCACTTAAATGGTGAAAACGACCTTGAGTCAAGCCGTGTGGTGGCCAGCAAAAGGAGTCTCGTTATCCACAGGCGGAGTAAAGCTGAAAATAATTACACTCACTTCAGGAACATGGAACTGGAATCGTTATTATGGCAATCATCCTGGAAACTCTCTCTCTCTCTCTCTCTCTCTCTCTCTCTCTCTCTCTCTCTCTCTCTCTCTCTCTCTCTCTCTCTCTCTCTCTCTCTCCTGTAGAGAGAGAGAGAGAGAGAGAGAGAGAGAGAGAGAGAGAGAGAGAGAGCACAGGGGAATTCAATTAACTTCATCCTGCGGTCCGTTTAATTCTCTCTTCCAGAACGATTGAAAATAACGAGTTAGTTGCGTCTCCCCTTTTAGCCGCCATTATAGAAAACGGGTTTACTGTTGCCACGTCGTTACTGTGGGGTTATCATTTTGTGGGTCTCTCTCTCTCTCTCTCTCTCTCTCTCTCTCTCTCTCTCTCTCTCTCTCTCTCTCTCTCTCTCTCTCTCTCTCTCGATTTTCAAGATAAATATGATACTGGACGAGAGATGAGATAGATAGATAGATAGCCATTCTGTCCTGATGACCACCTATCAATACTTACTCTAACGAAACTTTCTCAATTATGTGGAGCTCCGGCCAAGCAAGAATGGCGCCTCTATGAAACACTTCCTTGCGCCACTATCGGGGTGGGGCCGACCAAGAGGCTCCATTATAAAGGCCTGTTGGTGTTAAAGGGCAAACGTCAATAGAAATATATACCGACAGAGAGAGAGAGAGAGAGAGAGAGAGAGAGAGAGAGAGAGAGAGAGAGAGAGAGAGAGAGACGCTTTCTGCTGGTTAAGGTTATCGCATGAAGGAAGAACTCGTGCAAGAACGGAAAAAAAGTTATAATCTCGATGCTATTCGCCCATCGTTCCGTGCACCCAATTTTCTCCCTCTTAGTATAGACCGTTGTGTTCTGCAGGGAAGTGTGTAACTCGATTAACCTTTCCTTTCAGGCTTCGTCACCCAGAAGGAATCCAGGCAGTACTTGGACGAACAGAGGGGACGGCGACACTACTTCATATTTTCGTGAGTCAATATTCTGACGAGAGCTGATTTTTTTTTTCTCTCGTATCTGTCAGTCTCGTTGCATTGTTTGAAACTCTACGAACTGTGTGACTGCTGCCGAGCCCTTGTTTCTGACTCTCATATCTGACTCACCCTTTTGCATTTTCATTGAGAGGGGGTGGAGGGGTGTGGAAGGGGGGGGGGGCACTTGCCTCTCTGCTCCGTCATAGTTTTTTTTTTTATTTCATTAGTCATCGGCGTTTTTTTTCTCTCGCTTCAACAATGTTATCAAGAGACTCGACTTAATCCAATTTTGTTTTAGCACAAGTTTATAAGAGAGAGAGAGAGAGAGAGAGAGAGAGAGAGAGAGACCGTAATTAGCTTCACATGTTGCCTCCCTCCCCCCCATCCTTCCCTCGACAGTTGACATCACGACCTTCCATTTCTCTCTCTCTCTCTCTCTCGCGCTCTCTCTCTCTCTCTCTCTCTCTCTCTCTCTCTCATCTTTATTCTGCCTCCCTCTTTGGCATATTCCATTAATCTTACTTACGTTCCTTCAAATTCTCGTATCCTCCTATCAATTCTCTAACTACTCTTTATATATTTTTCTCTGCACCTTTTCTCTCTTCAGTCTTTTCTTTATCAGCTTTCTTCCACTCCTCTCAAATCGTCTCCATCACATTCTCTCTTCCACTTACCTTTTCCTCTCAAAATACCTCTTCTTCATAAATCCTTTCCTTAACATCCTTAGTTTTACCTTTTCCTCTCAAAATACCTCAACATAAATCCTTTCCTTAACATCCTTAGTTTTCCTCCCCTCATCTTCCCCTCTAAGAATGACATCCCCATACCACTTCTCTGTATTCATTTAGTCATCTGTCCTCTTTTCCTTTTCCCATTTCGCATTTCCTCTAACCTCGACGCTTGGAAACACTACCTCAGTAAAAAAAAAAATATTCCCACTACTCTCCTCTCGGTTTGGCACTTACAGTTTTCATCCCATCTTCCTCCTCCTTTACTTACAGCCTCATCCCATCCCCTAAGCCTAACCTCCTCCATCATTATCCGCCTGCTCCTACGACTCGTCTTCCTCCTCCTCCTTCTCCTCCTCCTCCTCCTCCTCCTCCTCTTTCCCCCCTCGTCTCGTTAGTAATCCACCGCCAATAAACATAATCACTCGAGTCATTTTAAGTTTAGTGTTACATCAGAGCAGGAAGTACCGACGATCAGGGCTATATGATTGCGTCTTCAATTAGGAGAAGGAGGAGGAGGAGGAGGTAAAGACTAATGGATATGAGTATTAATTTTCTAGAGATTATTGTCATGCTAAGAATAAGATGAGAGAGAGAGAGAGAGAGAGAGAGAGAGAGAGAGAGAGAGAGAGAGAGAGAGAGAGATTTTGGTCAATACAAGTATCTTTAATAGGCCGAACACCTCTTTTTCTCTAAATGTCCACGCTTTGGGCCTTTGTATATATAATAGTAACAAAAAAAAAAATATCAATAAAAACTGTCACGAGGAACAACAACAACAACAATATCCTGAGTGCGCGTCATATATATAATTTCTTTTATACATTAATCTTCAACGTCCATGAAAATTAAAAAAAAAAAAAAAAATACGAAACGAAAGAAAAGGAATTATTAATGCATCACCTTTTAGCGACGACAATAAAATATTAAAGTCGGTTATTGCATTTGACTAGTTGTCCTTTTTCTTTTCTTTGTCACCATTTTGAATTTTTTTATTATCGTTTTTTACCCCTGAAATGCGAGCGGGCGAGAGCGTGCAGAATTCAGCGTGACAATAGCGGGAGGTGAGCCAAAACAACAACAACACAGGTGCATGTCAGCGCGGCCACCACCACCATCACCACCACCTCCATCCCCCTCCCCCTCCCACCGCCACCACCTCCATCTCCCTCCCCCTCCCACCACCACCACCTCCATCTCCCTCCCCCTCCCACCACCACCACCTCCATCTCCACTGCATCCACCACCATCAGCAGCAGCAGCCTTCCATCCGGCCACGCAATCAGTCAGTCAGTCAGCCAGCAACCCTTGCACTGTGTGAACATTTTTTTATGTGTGTGTAGGTGTTATTCTATATGTTTTTTTTTTTTTTTGTGTGTGTGTGTAGGTGTAGGTGCGTGGGTGTGGATGTGGGTGTGGGTATATGTGTGTGTGGGGGGGTGAATATGGGTGTGTGGGAAGGTGGTTGTGGGTGTGAGTGTGCTTATGGGTGTGTGTGGGTGTGGGTGTGAGTATGGGTGTATGAGTGTGCGTGTGAGTGTGTGTGGGTGTACTAAGGATTTCAGAGGCTGTGCGGCCTCGTTTTTTGGGAATAATATCGTAACGAACAATCGTATCGTACGTAGATTTTTGACAGTGTTGTATCACACACTTTAATTTTTGAAGGCCCAATCGCACCGCGCCAAGTAGAGGAATAAAGGCACCTGTCCTACTATGAAGGTAAAGTCATCAGTGTCAGGCAAGATACGAACACAACACACTCCGGCTCTCCCACCTTGTTCCACTTCCCTCCAACACCCGCCTCCTCCCTTCTCCCTCAATCTCTCTCTCTCTCTCTCTCTCTCTCTCTGGAAGATACCTACATACATACTCGAGAATGATTTTTTTTTTTCAATTAAGGCATGCTTGATGTGATACTGGGACTTTAATTCTGAGCATAGTGATACACATCTGGGCCGTGGACGTAATGACATGTGAGAGTAGGGTGAGGTGGTAAATGATGACTACCATGATTGATGGTAGAACGATTGCTCGCTTGTATTTGTTTCTCTCTCGTTTGTTTTTTGTTGTTTTCCTTTTTGCTACCTTCTTCGTCACCTGACTTTGACTCGCGGCACCAGTCGTCAAGTGTATCCTTAGTAAACCAAGAGTGTCCTTGCCATCACTATATTGTATAAAGTTCCTTAATATAAGCCTCATAACCCAGTGTCCCTCATCCACACTCAGTGATTCACTTTTAGTACTACCTCAAACATTTTATACCTTCGCAATTCTTCCCGTTACCATACTTTCAGCTCTTAATAGCACCACTATAATTTGGCGATAAGAGCACCATTACTTTTATCAGTAGGTACATGCTATACAATAGCCCTACGAAAACGTACACCATAAACCACCAAACCACTACGCTACCAATAGTTACGGAGGTAATTAGGCTATGTAAGTAACACGTTACCCTACTCTCAACTTTATTTAAAGGATGCCTATCAGTATTAGAAAGAGTATATAACGCCACTACAATTAATGCATGCCTTTCATTCATTATAGTTACGAAGCTACATGAGAGAGAGAGAGAGAGAGAGAGAGAGAGAGAGAGAGAGAGGAGGCGGGAGATGGAGATGAACAAGGTGGGCGGAGCCTCTGGTAGTTGTGTTCGTATCTTTGCCTGACACTGATGACTTTACCCTCTTGGTATAGGGACAAGTGCCTTTATTCTCTACTTGTGGCGGTTGGCGATACCCTTCAAAATTAAGGCAGTGTGTGAAATACACTGTCGCAAAATCTCGTACCGATACGATTGTTCGTTACGATATTATTCCCAAAAAACGAGGCCGCACAGCCTCTGAAATCCTTAGTAGGTGTGGGTGGGTGCGGGTATGTTTGAGTGTTATGTGCATTTACCTAACTATTTACACTTGTGGTTTGTTTGGGTATGTATGGAGTCAGTCTGTTAGTTGTTGCTCTGCCAGTGACAGGAACGTTACTCAAAACGGGACGAAGATTGACAGTCAGCAAATTGACACAGCTCTCCACACCGACGTTGTTCATTTTTTAGTTTAGTTTGATATAGTGATGGATTAATTGTTTTAGTGTTTTGTCGAGGCAGCAGATTCAGCTTCAGCCACTGTTACCCTATTCCGATGTTGTTGTTTTTTGTTTTTGTTTTTACAATAAAGGAAGCAGCCCAAGGAAAAAACCTGCTAATCGCTGTTCCTACAACATAAACCAGCACTGAGTGGCCAGTAGAGAGGTCAATTTTGGCTGGAGATGTGTTTTGATACTCCCCTCTTGAAAAGGTTCAAGTCGTAGGCAGGAGGAAATACAGATGGAGGAAGGCTGTACCAGAGTTTTCCAGCAAAAGGGATAAAAGAATGAAGATGCTTGTTAACTCTTGCATAAGGAATTTGGATAGAATAGGAATGAGCAAGAGTAGAAAGTCGTGTTCAGCGGGGCCGCGGGAGGGGGGAACGGAGGCATGCAGTTATCAATTTCAGGAGAGCAGTCAGCATGGAAATATCGATAGACAATAGCGGGAGGTGAGGCGAAACAACACCACCACACGTATTTACATGTCACTGCGTCCACCACCACCACCTCCCCCTAGCACCATCATCGTCATCATCAGACTTCCATCCGGCCACGCAATCAGTCAGTCAGTCAACACCTCTCGCACTGTGAAACCCCTTTTTTGGTCGGTGTATCTATAGGCGTTATTCAGTACTTTTTTTTGTGTGTGTGTGTGTAGCGTGTATGTGTGTGTAGGTGTTGGTGTAAGTGTAGACATGGGTGTGAATGAGTGTCTGTGGGGGATGGGGGGGTGCGGATATGGGTGTGTGTTTGTTGGTGTGGGATTGTTATGTTCATTAATCAAACTATTTACACTCGTGCTTTGTTGTGGATAGACGGGTGCCTAGAGGCTGTTAGTTGTTGCTCTGCCAGTGACACGCACGTTACTCAAAACGGGACGAAAATTGACAGCCAACAAATAGACACGGCTCACCACACCGACGTTGTTTATTTTTATTTGATTATGATATAGTGATGGATTATGAAATTTATTGTTTTGTCGAGGCAGCTGATTCAGTTTCAGCCACTGTTACTCCATTCTGATGTTTTTTACAGTAAAGGAAGCAGCGCAATGGAATAAAAAAGCGTTAAGCGCTGCTCCCGCAACATAAAACAGCACTGAGTGGCCAGTAGAGAGGTCAAATTTGTATGGAGATGTGTTTTGATACCCCTCTTGAAAAGGTTCAGGTTGTAGGCAGGAAGAAATACAGATGGAGGAAGGCTGTACCAGAGATTTCCGGCGAAAGGGATAAAAGAATGAAGATGCTTGTTAACTCCTGCATTAGGAATTTGGATTGAATAGGAATGAGCAAGAGTAGAAAGTCGTATTCAGCGGGGCCGCGGGAGGGGGGGAGGCATGCAGTTAGCAGGTTCAGAAGAGCAATCAGCATGGAAATATCGATGGACAGTAGGGAGGTGAGGCAAAACACCTCCTCACGTACCTACATTTCATCGCGGCCACCACCGCCATCACTCCCCCCCATCTTTTAATTTTCCCTTCTCTTACCTCTCTAGTCTTTACTTCTTGATGCCATTCTCTACACTGTTCTTTTACCTTGTCGTGTCTTACTCTGTTATATCTTCATCATCTATCCCTCACTTTCTCTCCCTTCCCCGTCTTTCTCTGCTTTCCACACCTACAGACCACCTCTTAATACCCTTCAACCCAGCCGCCAGTAATGCTATTTTCTTCCTCATATCCCTCAGTACACGTATTGGCCAGTCGCCCTTCCCTCATTCCCTTCACCAGACGATCAAAACGGCTGCCATCAAAGAGGAATAAACTACCTCTCCTTTGGTACTATAATGCGAATGTTCCTTTTGTGGTCGGAGAGATTACTGATGTGTTTTTGGTCGTGTATGTTTGGTATGTTGTATGTTTGGTACGTACGTTGTATGTTTGGTCTGACGGTGATTCTTACGGTTTCCCCTTGACTGTATGTGATTCTAAATGGCTCTATGTAGCTCTTATCGTCTCCATGTGGCTGCAGGTAAATCTGACTTACTCTGTGCATTTCCGTGATTTTAATTAACTATCTGTGGCTGCCCGTGATTCGGTTTTGGCTTTCTGTGTGACTGTACGTATTTCTGACTGTTTTATTTGTGGATGTTCGAGAATTTAACTGCTTTTCTGTGACTCTCCGTGAATCTAACTGTTTTTTTGTGACTGTCAGTGAATCTAACTGGTTTTCTGTGACTGTCCGTGAATCTAACTGGTTTTCTGTGGCTGTCCGTGAATCTAACTGGTTTTCTGTGGCTGTCCGTGAATCTAACTGGTTTTCTGTGGCTGTCCGTGAATCTAACTGGTTTTCTGTGACTGTCCGTGAATCTAACTGGTTTTCTGTGACTGTCCGTGAATCTAACTGGTTTTCTGTGGCTGTCCGTGAATCTAACTGGTTTTCTGTGGCTGTCCGTGAATCTAACTGGTTTTCTGTGACTGTCCGTGAATCTAACTGGTTTTCTGTGGCTGCCCATGAATCTAACTGGTTTTCTGTGGCTGTCCGTGAATCTAACTGGTTTTCTGTGGCTGTCCGTGAATCTAACTGGTTTTCTGTGGCTGTCCGTGAATCTAACTGGTTTTCTGTGGCTGTCCATGAATCTAACTGGTTTTCTGTGACTGTCCGTGAATCTAACTGGTTTTCTGTGACTGTCCGTGAATCTAACTGTTTTTTTGTGACTGTCAGTGAATCTAACTGGTTTTCTGTGACTGTCCGTGAATCTAACTGGTTTTCTGTGACTGTCCGTGAATCTAACTGGTTTTCTGTGACTGTCCGTGAATCTAACTGGTTTTCTGTGGCTGTCCATGAATCTAACTGGTTTTCTGTGACTGTCCGCGAATCTAACTGGTTTTCTGTGGCTGTCCATGAATCTAACTGTTTTTTTGTGGCTGTCCATGAATCTAACTGGTTTTTTGTGGCTGTCCATGAATCTAACTGGTTTTTTGTGGCTGTCCGTGAATCTAACTGGTTTTCTGTGGCTGTCCATGAATCTAACTGCTTTTTTGTGGCTGTTCGAGAATCTAACTGCTTTTCTGTGGTTGTCCGTGATTTTAATTGGTTTTCTGTGACTGTGCTTGATTCTAACTGGCTCTCTATGGCTTTCCGTGATTCCGACTGGCCCGTTTTGTGACTGCTCGTAATTTTGACTGGCTCTGTGTGACTGTACGTAATTTTGACTAGCTCTCTGTCTGACTCTACGTGGGTATTTGTTTTTGGTTGCACGTGTTTCTTTATGTTATGGGTCTCTGTGTCGTAAGTAATCAGGTGTGTGCGTCGTCTCTCTCACCTGCCGGCCCTCGTTACCGCTCAGTCCTGGGTCGCGGAGGCCTGAGCACCACCACCCTTTTCTCCTTCCTGCTCGCTCGTTTAAGCCGTGTTGTGTTGGCGCTGAACGGCTTCCGGCAGATCAAAGGAGAAACGGCACCGGAAACGCATTTGATCGCCTTATTAGTTAGTGTTGGTCCTACTCTTGTGTTTCCAGCAATGTGTTTCCAGCAATGTTTCGTCTCTTTAGTGTTTTTCTCCGCTTTTTTTCTATCTCATGTATCCCCCTTGCACCTTGTTTGATTTTTTCTGCTCTCCTCCACCTCTTCTTTACCTTCCTCCTTTTTTTTATCGAATATTATAAAACACAGAAAAGAGAGAAAGCTGTGCGTTGATATATTATGTTTCTGTCGTGTTTCTAGTAATGTTTCACCTCTTTCGTGTTTTTTTTTCTACCTCGTTTGTCCCTCTTGCACCTTGTTCCCTTGTTCTGCTCTCTTATACGTCTTCTGTACCCTCCTCTTTTTTGGAGACCATAATAGGATAGAGAAGTAGGAATAAGCCATAGACGTCTTTTGCTTTGGTCGTGGTCTGAAAGTATTTGGCTTCCTTCATGTTCTTAATAATGTTTTGTAAGCTTTCAGCAACAGCAAACAGGGTACGGGAATAAGTAAATAAATAATATGTAATATATTTAATAATAAATATGCAATAAATAATAACATGCAGACACTGCTGCTCTGGTCGTTGGTTTCAAAGTTGTTGGTGTTTGTCCTGTTTTCATTTGTTATTTTCTTTAGCAACAAGAAAAGAAGAAAAGTAAGTCTGCAAACACCGCTGTCTTGTGCGTGATGTTTCTTTTTTTAATTTCTCGTTTAGTCTGGTGTTACTGAGATGCCGTAAACCTTAGCAGCGAGGAAATAAGAGAAAAATGGAAAACCTTGCTTGTCGGTTATTCTGCTGTAATTGGGAAAACGTCGTAGCATTAAGCAGCGATGAAAAAAAAAAAGATAGGATGAAAAAACTACAGACGCCATTTGATCTCGTGCTAGTCGTGGAATGTTTGGATTATCTAACGGTTTTTACAGCTAGAAAATAAAATAAAATAAACTACTCGCGGCTTTACACTTCTATCGGTAGACTTAAAGGTGGGGGTCGCAGTGGCCTAGTGGAAGAGGCTTGGGGTACAGATCGAGTGGGCCGGTGTTTGATCCCCTCCCCGGTGGTGAGATTGGTTTTGCTTCCCACGTACTCAGCTCATTAACAGTAATCGCTCTCATGGGCCGTTTACTTCCCCGAAACCTATTCCTCACGTAACCGAGGGCAATCATAAGAAGAAAAGGAAGCAGATCTTGAAATATTAGGTTTCCTCTTAAGATTTCATTATTATTTCGTAAGCTTTCAGCAGCAACAAAGGAAAAGAAATCCAGATAATTCAACAGACGCCGTTGGTATGCTCGAGGCGTTCGTGAAGTATTCGGCGCAAAGATGCACCAATGGCTGTTGTCAGAAAGCAAAGTCAGATTAATTGTTTTAGTTTCATCAACTAAAGAAGAGAACCAAGACAGAACTGCAGATACCGTTGTTTTGGTTGAGGTCTTAAGTTCAGTGGTTTTTCTCATATTTTTTTGTAATGGTTCCAAGTTTAAGCAGAAAGAAATGAGAAGAAAAAGAAAAATACTCACTGTTACTTTGCTCGGGGTTTTGACGTTCTCAGTTCTATCATGTTTTCCATAATTCCAGGTAACAGCAGCAAGAGGAGAAAATTAAAAGAGAAAACCACTAACGCCTTTCCTTTGCCATGGCAGTCATAAATTCATTCGTTTCTCTCAGGTTTTCATTGATATTTTCCAGTTCAGCGTCGACAAAGAGAAACAAAATAAACTACATACAGGGGCTTGTCCGAGGTCGCCGACGCCGCTGCACCCCGCCCCAAAGACGCATAAATCCCCGCCCGGCGCTCAAAGGTGTCACAAAGTTGCCCTCACTCTTCATCAGCCCCGACGGCCGGCGACCCGCGGCCATGAAACACGAGACACAGCCCCTGATTTATGGGTCGTCGGGCAGCTAAACATTGCCGGCTCTTTGTTATGAGTTATGAAAAAGAAACACGTACATTGCGGGCTCTTTGTCGTAAATTTTGAAAAAGAAACACTCACACACACTCCCTCCTGCACCCGCTCATTGAAAATATACGGAAACGGCGTAAGATGAATATGAAACGTTTACGAGAAGGGTTGAATACGAATAAATTAAGAAACACACACACACACACACACACACACATACACACACACACAGACTCCAGCCTGCACACGCTTGTAGAAGCATACACGGAAACGGCGTAAGAGGAATATGAAACGCTTGCGAAAAGGAATGAATACGAATATCCGTTGGAAAGAAAATATGAAAAGCTAACGAGAAAAGGGTGAATACGAAAAAATGTTGGAAAGAAAACATAAACACAGGCACAGTAAAGACGCGAAACCCAAAGGAATAGAAATATGAGATTGTGGGGTAGAGGAAGTTATTACGTATTGCAGAAAAGTAAATAAAAGTAAGAAGAGAGAGAGAGAGAGAGACCTAACACACCTGCAATACACCTGTGGCACTTGAAGGATATCCAAGACGTCCGTTGCGCTATCACAAGTAATTTCTTCCCTGGGCTGTGGCGAAGGAAGGTTATGTAAAGCGCGAGAGTAGTAGTAGTAGTAGTAGTAGTAGTAGTAGTAGTAAAAGAGTCAGAAGAGTGTGTCGTACTTATGATACTATTTTTCCACCGTATTCTAAAGGTACTTGAAGATGGTAAGATTTCCAACCCACGTCCTCTGAAGGTCGGAGGGGTGGGAAGGGGGGCGTGAAAGGGAAGAATTACATCAGAACAGTGAACGAACCTATACCATACAACTATACACTCCCACTGTCTTTCCTTCTCCCCCACCTGTACCTTCTCCACTAACCCACTTCCTCTTCTTACTATACCCTTAATAAAAAGAAAAGTGATTGTGTTGATGTGCATAGTGTTTTTCTTCAACAGCTTTATTTATCTATAGAAATGAGATTTTCTATACATTTTCTCAATACTTTCCCTTTCATTGTGTGTGTGTGTGTGTGTGTGTGTGTGTGTGTGTGTGTGTGTGTGTGTGTGTAGGTGAGTGTCCGGCTACGTTCTTTTTATTTAGAGCTTGTATTTTATTTTTCGTTTCATCTAACTTGGTGTCAGCGTTGCCAGATTATCGTATTCACCACATTGTATTTATCATTTTTAAGCCTCAAACTCTCGTACCTACACAAATAACGATAGAAAATTAAAGTTAGCGTTAAAGCTGTTATTTATTGATGCTCTTTTTTTTCTTTTCGCCATAGTTATCGGTCCAAAAGTACTGAATTCAATGCGATGAGTACGATAATTTGGCAACGCTGCTCGGAATTCGTGTTGATACCTCATTTCCAGCTTGTCAGTTTTCATCTCGTGCTTTGTTCTCCGAGTCTGTTTTTCGCTCTTTTCGCTTTCCATTTTCAGCTTGTTTTTGTTTTCAGGTCGCCGGATGGGAGAAGATTTTTCCATTACCATTTTTTTTCCTCTTCTCTTATTATTCGTGTGTCTCACTTTGTCTTTTCTACTTTTTTTCCTCATTCCAGGCAATCTTGTGGCGGCCATTTCTTTCTTCTTCTTCTTTTCTTTCTCTTCTTCTTCTTCTTCTTCTTCTTCTTCTTCTTCTTCTTCTTCTTCTTCTTCTTCTTCTTCTTCTTCTTCTTCTTCTTCTTCTTCTTCTTCTTCTTCTTCTTCTTCTTCTTCTTCATCTCCTTCTTCTTCTTCTTCTTCTTCTTCTTCTTCTTCTTCTTCTTCTTCTTCTTCTTCTTCTTCTTCTTCTTCTTCTTCTTCTTCTTCTTCTTCTTCTTCTTCTTCTTCTTCTTCTTCTTCTTCTTCTTCTTCTTCTTCTTCTTCTTCATTCTCCATCTTCTTCTTCATCTCCATCTTCTTCTTCCCTTTCCCTTCCTTCTCTCTACTTCTCCTTTCATTTAGGGAGAAGTTGTTAACCGTTCGCGTCTCTATTCATATTACAATGTCTCTCTGCTACTTACTCGTTTTTTCTATATTTTCCAAACTATAAATTAACTTTTGTATTCGTAAAGCCAAATAACTCATTCTCAGTGTGTTCTTCAATGCTCTTGGTGTCCTATTTTCACTGGTCAGGGTGTTGGTATGAAGGCGTAGGTCCTTTGCTTGAGGAACCCAGTACGCTGCGCAGCTCAGCCCGCTCACTTTCACCATTTACTAACCTATTAAACGTTGTCCCATGTCCAACGCTGCTTTGTACTGAATAGTGTATTTGTATTGGCGCATACAGATATACTGAAATTTTGATATATGTTATACGTATTGTTTTCCATGCAGCGCTGCAATCCGACTCACCTTTCAAGGATTTAGCCATTAACTGGTGATTGATAAATTAGAGGCGCTTAGATACCTTTGTCCATGGCAGGGATGTCGAGGCAGCGCTGCAATCAAATACACCAGGCGAGTGTTTGCTAAAAAAAGAAAATAATAATAATAAACTGTAGCAAAAAATCAATACCTGCGTTGTGAATTTAAACTCATACTAGTCGGATCAAAGGCTGACAGGTAAATCTGCGTTACCTCGCCCCGCCGCTACACCTGCCCGTGCTGCTGGTTATATTTTTTTTTTCATTCTCCTGCACGATGTTTATAATGATTCCCTTAATTTTTTTTCTTAGCATAACATTTTCTTTTGAAACTAATTAGCTTCTAAAAACACGATCAATTTCAGAAAGGTTAGAAAATACGTGCTTTTTACGTATTCGTTTGCCTTTCTTGCTGAACGTGGATTGAAAATACATACATTGACGGCATTGATTGTGGTGTGTGTGTGTGTGTGTGTGTGTGTGTGTGTGTGTGTGTGTGTGTCATGCAGAGTGAGGGGAGGAGACACGAATAATCAAATTGCACAATGATGTCGAGGGGAGAGGCTAGAGCCGCTAGACGGATCAAGGGTGGTAGAAAAAGAGAGAGAGAGAGAGAGAGAGAGAGAGAGAGAGAGAGAGAGAGAGAGAGAGACCTGTGATGCCCCAATCCCTCGAACACTGATAAAAAGAAATACAGAGCAAACAAGTTAGTCAATTAAAGACAGCCAAAAAAAAAGTGGAGGAAAGGAAAAACATGTAAAAAGAAAATAGCTGAAATAATGATATTGAAGAGAGACTAAACGAACATGTGTTAGAATAAAAAAAAAAAAAGGAAACAGAAAAAAAGAACCCACCAGCAGAATTAAATAACCGTCTCTGTAATAAAAATGTGCCCGCGTCATTAATGGACTCACGTTGATGGACTAAAATAATTATGTACGTAAAAATGATTCGCGGAGTTAAATTGCGTGACAGGCGAAACAATGGCGCCGTGTGTTACTGTATTAAAAGTTTGGTTCGTGACGCAGACAATTCTCTTTAATATCAAACTGTCTCGCCGTCAGTCTTTCCGTCCGTCAATTTCACTGACCACAAACTTTTTTTTTTTGGGGGGGGGGAGAGTTTTGTATGTGTGTGGCTGTTTGTCTGTGCGTCTGTATTTGTTTGTCTGCTTGTTTGACTCTTTATGTGTCTGCCTGTTTGTTTGTATCTTTGTCTGTGGTTGTTTGTCTGTCTGTCTTTCTGTCCGTCTGTCTGGTTGGCTGGCTATATCTATCTATCTATCTGTTTATCTGTCCATCTATCTATCTCTATATCGTTTTAAATTAACCTCATAATTAATACAGCAGAAAATATAATACCTGTCTGATGCGTTTAATTTTCTCGCCAACTCGTTATCATTTTAAAGTAGTATCCGAGGCGGTTTACTTATAACTTTAATCTTACATGCACTTCACTTGATCCTCTGCCTCTCGACGCTGGCGCTGGGGAGGAGAAAACTACGTAATCTTACAAGGGCAAAGTCTCAGAGTGTTTTGTTAGCACATGCAGACTAACTCGCGCAGGAGGCGGCGCTTCAAGTGAGGGACAAAAATAAACCATAATCCAACCAAACTCTCGTCGTTATGTTTTCTCTTTTGTTAGAGGCTTAGAGTGTCTTTGAAGGGTCTCTCGTTAATTGGCCCCTGAAAGGTTTTGAGGAAGAATGACACGGAGTGGAGAAAAATCAAGAAACTGGAGAACAATATAAAAGAAAATAAGTTGTAGTGTTAGTCCGTTTCGTGAATCTTACTGCCTTCATTACTCTCTCTCTCTCTCTCTCTCTCTCTCTCTCTCTCTCTCTCTCTCTCTCTCTCTCTCTCTCTCTCTCTCTCTCTCTCTCTCTCTCTCTCTCTCACACACACACACACACACACACACACACACACACACACACGTCAGACAGGTAAGTCCCCCCCTCCCCCCCCATACCTGCCGCTCCTTGCCATTGTTCTCCTCACCTGTTTGCTTTCAGTCTTGTTATTCCGCGATGTATGAGACGCGGCGCGACCCTTGCTAATGATCCCGAGTCTTTACCTTCACCAAAACACGTGTCAGGCATAACAAAAGCGCTCATGCCATTATCTTTTATTTATTCATGCACATTTATCCTGGTGTTCGCGCCCTTGGAACTCACTTTTTTTTCCAGTTTATCAAAAAATCCACTCACCTAGACATACTTGTATACATAAATATATCTATCTACCTACCAACCTACATACGTACATACATAAATACATGCTTAAATACGTACGTTGCAGAGTTCCTGAAAAGCTAATTAAATTATTATGACCTGAGAAAGACAGGCAGGGAGTTTTTTGTTTTGTTTTACTTCTGTGTTGCATTTTCGGCGTGGTTGTGTTTCCCCCACTGAGGCCCCCTCCCCCCTCCCCCAAAAATCTTGTTTATTTCCACCATTTGAATTTTCCACATTTAAATTGCTCCAGTCGTTCCTTGTTCTAGAGTTTAACATTATGGTCGTCGATTTTTTGGATGGATGCGCGAGTCAACCTTTCGTGTTGTGGCCGCCTTCATCATGTATGCTAATGCTGTGTGAGGTAGAGGAGCCTGAGGGGCGCCGCTCCATTAGTCGCCTAAAAGCGGGAAAAATGTGAAATGTTGGCATGGTCAGAAACAAAAAAAAAGGATGTAACTTTGGGAGGTAAGTCACTCGTAATGTGGGCTGACGAGACACTCCCACGCCACACCAGCCTCCCCCGCAGGTAGCTATGCGTGTGTCTTTGCTACGTAGGGTTATGACATTTTAAGCGAGCGTAGTACTCAGTATATTTTTCGAACCTCCATTACCGTTATTGCCACGCGAGCAAAGACTACAACGAAGAGCATGGGTTGTATCGCCATTGTCATTTTATTGCTACATGTTTGTTGTGCAAATGACACACACACACACACACACACACACACACACACACCAATTATAAAGTGTTGTAAAAGAATAGCCATGCGTGTTTGCGGCCACTGTGGTGCTGTTGTAGGTTTGCTTTCTTACTAGCGGGTTGTTATGTCTTAGATTGCGTTCTAGGAGTTGTTTTCCTCTTCACTGTTCCTTCATCCGTGCCTCAAAATTGCGAAAAACTGCTCAAAGAGATTCTTCCTTATTAAGCGGATAATGCGCGTGATAACAAGGGGGAATCAGTTAATTGGACGTAGCTTCAACACTGATGCGTCATTCTATGCCGGGAAATGTTTGATCGCTAGTCACAACATTTACCGAGCACGTATAAGGTCATTGTATCACCACGTCGGTCACTTCACTCGTAACGAAACACAGATTTCAACTGATATCCACTGAACAGAAAATGTGCCTCAGATTTTTGCATAATTAATCATACGAGCCTTTGTGAGCCTGCCACTGACGAGCCACACAATTTGCAGGTCGCGGTTCACTGAGCTGGATTGGTTAACTAAAATACATTTAATTACAACCAGATTTTTTTCACATGACTTTAGCAATACGCGTCGAACGCCTGGATTTCATATTGTGCATAGATTAGATAAATAATATATAATAGAGATTATAAAACCACAACACGAACAACAAAGGACTTATACGATTATACCTATACGCTTAGGCTTTAGAAAACTACGGATTAAACTTTGGACTCAAATGTTTTCTGTGCAACATTAACAGCATACATAACGCACTTGTATTTCCTGTATCTTTTAAATGTATTACGTAAATGATATAATAATTAAACTCATAAGACGAGAAACAAAGTGAGGATAACTACGAATAAAGCTTCGGACTCATTTCCGACACACACAAAGCACCAGCAGCTCACCGCCCCGCCGCGCCGCGCCACTCTGCCGGCGGCGTCTGTTGCTGAGGGTTGTGTGTTGGGCCGCTGCTGTTCGCCTGTGTTAGTAAGTAAGCGGTATGTCTTTTAATTGATAACGGTGCAGGTGACATCCACTGTTAGAGCAGTATATGGGGTCGCCAAGGCAGGGTAGGGTTATGAAGTGCAGGGGGTTTTGAGGTGGAGAAGAGGGTTGAAGGGGTTATAAAGAGCGAGAGGCAAACAAGCGAGTTGAAAGCAACATGAAAGTAGTTTGCATCTCCTGGCTGTGTTTTTGTCGCTAGTTTCGTTCTTTTTCAAACGTTTACTGTACGTTGTTTTGTGTATTGGTGTTTGTGTGCATGCTTTGACCTAAGGCACCTTCCCCCTAACTTTTAGTGAAGAAATAACTTGGTATATTCTCCTGTTGCCAAGTGTTGAATATTGTTCGCCATGAATCATTCACAGATCAAATCATTAATACTGTTTGCTGTACGCTATTTTAAGGCCTTTCATGATTGTTTTATACTGTTTCGTACCGTAATTAATGTCGACGAGAATAATTTTACTGTTAACAAGCTAACGAGGACGCGAAAGCTCTTCACCCCCTAACGAGGCGGCGACCCTTCACTTGTTCGTTCTTCTTGCACTACTCGACCCGCTATTACCATTGTTATTCCGCGAGGAAAGACCATAATGAAGAGCAAGGGTCGTGGCGCCATTATCATTTCATTGCGATATGTTTTTTGGCATTTACACACACACACACACACACACACACACACACACACACACACACACACACACAGCAATTATATAATGTTCCCTAGTTAAGACAGTGTAGAGGGAAAATTGTGTTATAAGGTGACGAAGTGTAAGTAAGAATGTTCGTGCAAACTACCTCTGAATTCCTGCTTCTAAACCCCAGTGCCGCGTTCTCCCACGTTCCACCTCCTTTTCACTCCTCTCTCCAGCAATCTTCATCCACATCCAACTCTCCAACAATCTCTACACTCCTCCCCTACCTCCATCCCCCCCCTCCCCCCCATACTTAGCTCCATTTTATGCACCTTCAACACTAAACCATCAATCTATTTACCTCCTTTCAACCACCCACTGTACCTCCCATTCGCCCCACCATACTTTTACTATCCATCTTCTTCCATCCCTCCACTCACTAATCTCTTCTTGTCCCCCCATCTTTATCTTCCTTCAACCTCCCTCACCTCACCACCCCTCATCCCCCACCACTTAATTCTCTCATCAACCGCCTCTAAATACGATACCAATACCTTGACTACTAACACTCCTCGTAACTAATCCTTCACCCTTATTGCATACCTTATTTACATTCGTAAAACCAAAAAGTATTTTGTAACATTGTTAAATCAATGAGCAACATTTTCGAATGAAAATGTTAAAACATAACATCCTCTCCTCGTAGGTTTGTTGTGGAACGAAGAGATTGCATTGCTTGCACTAGGTTCAATAACTTTTATTTTAGCAATGTCCTTCACAGAGTGGCGAGGTCAAAACTGTACTTAGTGAGGTCTCCTTAATTAAACCATTGTATAATGGTATTACATCTTCATTCTTGAATGTGTGTGTGTGTGTGTGTGTGTGTGTGTGTGTGTGTGTGTGTGTTTAGATCCACACTATTATTTATTATGTAACAAGTATACTACACTCTTGGTATGTCTCAGCTGTAGGTCCATATATCATACTTAACGTCCGATCCTTCTTCCAGACGGTCGTTCCCAGCCCCGTGGAGGCCAGCAGGCGAAGCAAGGAGGTACCGCCTGACTTCCTACACACGGCGGGACGCGCTGCAATCAGCACTGGTTACGGGGCACAGGTGTTTGTATTTTATGCTTCCTGTTCGTGTGCTTACATATTATGCTTTGATTTTTTGTTTTTTGCTTTTTTCAAATTTTGTGTATCATGCTCAGTGGTAATAATCATATTCTTAGGTTATTTTCATTATTGTTAACATAATCGTTGTTACTCTTAATTCTACTGTTATTGCTGCTGTTACTTTTAAAACTACCACTACTTTTACTACTGCTACATTTACTACCACCACCATCACCACCACCACCACTCACCCATTCCACCCTCACCCCCACCTCCACCCAAAGTTGCTAGATTGTCTTACTCAGCCCCTTATATTTACCGACTTCTGACCCCAAAACTGTTTCGTGGACCCCAATAAGGAGATTCACTTATAATTATCGTTAAAATAGTTAATTCCTGATGTTTCTTGGCAATAGTTAGGCCTCGGAAACCGGTACATACTGTGCTCTGAGTACGATAACCTGGCAACGGTGCCCCCGCCCATACCACCACTACCACCAACCCCACCCATACCACCACTACCACCAACCCCACCCATACCACCACTACCACCAACCCCACCCATACCACCACTACCACCAACCCCACCCATACCACCACTACCACCAACCCCACCCACACCACCAATACCACCCACCAACACCAAAACCACCCCCACCCATACTACCACCACCCCACCCATACCACCACTACCACCAACCCCACCCATACCACCACTACCACCAACCCCACCCATACCACCACTACCACCAACCCCACCCATACCACCACTATCACCATTATCCTCACTACCACCACCATCACTACCACCAACCCCACCCATACCACCACTACCACCAACCCCACCCATACCACCACTACCACCAACCCCACCCATACCACCACTACCACCATACCACCACTACCACCACCCACCATACCACCACTACCACCAACCCCACCATACCACTACCACCACCCCACCACCACCACTACCACCAACCCCACCCATACCACCACTATCACCATTATCCTCACTACCACCACCATCACTACCACCAACCCCACCCACACCACCACTACCACCACCATCACCACCACTACAACCACCACCACCACTACTACTACTTTTGTCGTGATATTAGTCACAACCTTTTCTGCCACCTCTGACGCCCTCATTATTATTTGCTGCTGCTACTAATTCTCCTAATACTATTGATGTTGCTTCCCCCCGAAATAGCTGAAGCATAAACTGACCACAAATGCGTTGATATAAATCATGAAATGGTTTGCGCGAGTGATACTTTTTTCTCATTATTCTCGCTTAGAGGGGCCTTTAGGAAACATGATCCCTTTTTTCTAAATTTTGTCAAGCATCCGCCACCCCTTCGTGTAGGTACTTGAATTTGGTGCTGTATCCCAATTCCGCAGTCACATAATATCCCACGATCTCCATTTAGTTTAGTTTTTCTCTGCTTTACTCCAGACCATTTTGACTCGTTTCCAGGTTTCCCTTTTTCCTCTTAACTTGTGCCTTTAATATTCTCTTCTTTCATCTACTAACACTCCCCCGCCTCCTATTTTTGAGTAATGTCTTTCTTTTATCTATTTAAGTGATCCTTTTCCTTCAGTTCGGCAGTTTTTTCCACCCCATTGACTTCTTCCTAAGCCTTATCCAGCCTCTTTTGTCGTCAACCGGTTTCCTCTTCCTTCTGCCATTCTAGAGCTGCGTCTTTTCTTCTTTTCATCTTTTGCTTCTTCCTTGGTTGTTATTTTCTCGTAGTCAGATATATTATACCTTCCCACCTCTTTCTTGCTCTAACTTTTCCCCTAGCTTATCCTCCCATTCCGAGCCTTATTTCCCTCTCTGTTCCCTTAGATTCTTCATTTTCTTATTTTATACCATCCCTTTTCTTCCTTAACGTAACTTTCATTCTCTTCTTTCCATTCTCAAGTTCCATCTATGCTTTTCTCTCCCTTTTTTCTCCTTCCTTTGTAGTTATTTTCCCCTGATCTGATGTGTTTAACCTTCCCTCTTCTTCTTTGATCCACCTTCTCTTCTTCCTCTAGCTTCTCCTCCCATGTCTTAGTCCTATCTAGCTCTTCTTTATCCCTACCTCTTCCTTATCTTAGTTTTTATTATTATTCTCCTTCATTCACCTTTTATTCTCCTCTATTTTCCATTTTCAAGTCGTATCTCTTGCTCTTTTTTTCTCCCCGTCTTCCCGAGTGACTGTCTCTTTCCACCAGTCTGACAGCTCTTACCATCTCCTGTCAGGTCTGTTCCCGTCTTCCCAATCCTCTTACTCAGCCCGCTTGTTTCTGAGACTCTTATTCTGCTGCTTCTTCTCTCTCCCCCTCTCACAGTAACAAATTGACAAAGGCTTCGTGTGAATAAACCTTCCTGTGTTTCTACGTTTTTATTCAGAGTATCTTTCGTTGTGTGTGTGTGTGTGTGTGTGTGTGTGTGTGTGTGTGAGAGATTGGTTGTGGCTTTTCCTGGATGGAGTGGATGGCTGTGTTTTGTGTATAGGTTATGTGCTGTTCTTAAAATGCTGTTAAATCTTTTCTCACCCTTCCCGTTTTCCTGTCTTTCCCTGGCTCCCTCCATGCTTTTTTATTGTGATTCTTCATTTTACTTGTTAATTGATTGTTGTCTGATGTTGAATGTGCTCTCTCCTAATTGCTCCTGTGTCCTTCACTCGGTCTTTTCCAATTTTCCTTCCCCTTTTTGCTTCGTCTCTTTCTTTTTGTGACAGTCTGTTGGTCTTTCCTCATTTCTTGGAAATTGAAAGTAGTGTCTTATTGAGGATGTGTTGTTCTTTCCACACGCTCTTTCTCTCTTCTCTTCTCTTCTCTTCTCTTCTCTCTCTCTCTCTCTCTCTCTCTCTCTCTCTCTCTCTCTCTCTCTCTCTCTCTCTCTCTCTCTCTCTCTCTCTCTCTCTCTCTCTCCACACACACTTTTATCTTCCCCCTGGCCTGCTCTTGCTCCTCCTCCTTCCTTGTCCTTTGTAACAAGTTGTCGCTTTACTTTTGTCTTCGAAATATATTGTGTTTTGTAAAGAATGCGTTGCTCTCTTCTCGAAGCTTTTATAAATTAACACCTTACGTTTCATTTTCTTTTTTTATTTCCCGTTTATATTTATTTTTACCCTCGCGTGATTGGTAGTTATCCATAGTTAGTGTTGAATAGTGGCTTTTAATGCAGGTTGTTGTTTTTCCCCTAAACTTTTATATTCCCTCCCCTTTTTTTAGGTTTCCTCCCCCGATCCGTTTTTTTTTCATATTCTCTGTTTTATGTGTGGGCTGAGATTTTTCCTAGTTTTAAATTTGATTGATTTGTCTTCTATAGGTTCCATTGTTCTTTCCCAGAGCTTTTAAATTTACTCCTCACGAACATCCCTCCTCATTTTTTTTTCGGTCTTCTATTCTTGCCCATGATAAGTTTTTCCTCTTCTCTAATAAGTTTCTCAAGTTTTTCCTCTTTTCTTTAATAAGTTTCTCATTTTTCCATCTTATTGTTGACCCTTGAGGTTTTCCATTTTTTAGAACTGACTATTTAGTTGTCTCATTCCTATGCACGACTACTTAATTAGATTCATGTAGGCTCAATACCTGTAAAAATTGCTTCGTTCTTCGTTCAGTCAGTATATTGTAATTGAAGTTTTAAAAGTACGTACCTAATGATCCTCTTCCTTCACGGTGACTTGCTTGCAGGAATGCTGGGTAGTTAGAGGGAGACTTGTGTAGAGCAGTGTAATGAGGGGTGAAGGCAAGGACTGATCAGGGAGGAAAGCGTGGGCTGAGGCGCGAGGTGGTCAGGGCTTCGTAGGTGGAAATATCAAGCCTTGCTATTAAAAAATATAACCCGGTCGCAGTAATGAGAGGTATTAAGCTACACAGAGCTTCAGGGGAGCCTAAGCTTTTCTGTCAGTTTTGGTCTTGTAAGAAAAAAACTCGACAACTTTTTACTAGACAAATCCTCCGAAGCGCAAGTTTGTCATGATAGAAGAGTATCTGATAGGACATTGAAATAGCGTTATACCTTTAACTTTAATTAATTTTCTTTCAATTTATCTCCTACTTCATTAGGATCTTTAATTAATGTCACCTCAGGTATCAGTTGTTGATTAGGGAAGTAATGGTTTTATTTTCCAGAAGAATGATGCCTCCCTCCTTCCACCAGTTGCGTCGACACCTGCCTGTGAATGTTGCATTAGTTCTGCCACTTCCTGTTGTGTCCTGGCAGCCGTCATTCAGTCTCCGGAATAGTTTAGCCATTACAAGATAACCGTAAGTTGATTCAGACGAAAACGATGTACATAGTAGCCTAACCCCACCCTCCCACACCAAACCTATAATATATACTGTACTTAATTGTTCCTTGTCGTAACCAGGAAAATCCTTTAAGCACGGCATTGAGTATGTTAGGTGTGGGTGGGTGGGTGTAGGCTACAATATGTGCACGCTTTTGTCTGAATCAATGTAGGTTTATCTAGTCAAGTATCTCAAACTGTATGATGGCTGCCAGGAGACTTAAAACTAGGCCACCTGCTTGGGAAGTCTGTTCGAGTGAAACATCCTGAAGCCTGTCAACTATTTTATTGTTTGTGAGAGACGTTTTGCTGTCCCAGAACACCTCCAGAGTTCAAGATGTTACATCACCAGCCAGCAAGCAGGTGTATAGGTCACTTTCCGCCCCCAACAAAGGAGACAGCATCGGTCGTCACCTGCAATGATCACATTGTTAATGTACTGCATTAAAACATATTAGAATGAGTACTATTTTTACTGCATCCTCCCACTCGTAAGCGGATCTATTTCCATACTTTCCTGCAGTTCTCAGTGAATCTTCAGATTCACAAACTCGTGCCCTTCGTCCAACCATGCAAAATTTTGTGCAAGGCCTGTAATTGCCATGTTACATAACTATGCCATAGATTTGATTCCTCAAACAGTATATTTTCAGTTCGTTGTCACTCGCTAACATACTTTCCGGGTACCTTCATGACACCTCTTCTGTAGCAACAAACCGATGGTGTACGTTTTCCAAACTTATTCTGCAGCTCTGTCGTAACTGGCTCACAAACTAAAGTCACTGTCCTGCCACCCAAGCCGATAATATCCACAGTCGCCTTCGAACACATGCAGCATCTACGCAGATCTAATGATTACAGCCACTCTCTTATAAGTCACCCCAGCCCCCCCCAAAAGAAAAACCTCAAAGCAGCCAAACTTTCAGCTTTTTTGATATGAGGAAAAATAGTTGCCTTAAATAATAACCCACCCCATTATCGCTGCTATACTCAGCACTTCCGTTCAAGTAGATGCACTTCGTTTTCTTTGATCACAGGTCAGCTGGCGACCCTCGTGTCTGAAGGATCCCTTAGTTTACTGTGACCAAAGAAAATTGAGTAAATCTGCCTAAATGAAATGGTAAGAATACAACACCGATAACAGCGTAGGTTTGTTATTCATGAAGCAGCTCTGATTTTTCTTTCATCAAAAAAGTTACTGACAGTTGGCCGATTAGAGGGAATAAATGACTGAGGGGGAGGGGAGGGGGAGGCATGGAATAAGAGTGGCTGTAATCATCAGATCTGCGTGGATGCTTCACGTGTTCGACGACGACCGTGGATATTATCGGCTTGGGTGGCAGGCCAGTGGCTTTAGTTTGTGAATCGGTTACGTCAGAACTGCCGAATAAGTTTGGAAAATGTACACCATCGGTTTGTTGGTATTTCTTGCTACACGAGGTGTCATGAAGGTACCCGGAAAGTATGTTAGCGAGTGACACTACGAATTGAAAATATAGACTGTTGTGAACGCCATCCATGGAGGAGAAAGGAGTCAATCTATGGCATAGTTATGTAGCACAGCAATTACAGGGCTTGTGTATTTTTGTGTGACAAAGGCCATATGTGAAAATCTTCTCGAATGATTGGGGGGGGGGGGGGGGATGACTATTAGCGTAGATTACACATTGATGCAGCAGGGAGTTCATCAAAAGGAAAAACATATTACAATGGTTCACTTTAGCAATTACGGAATAATGGCATTACCTTGTAAATTCATTAAAACAAACTTTGAAAACGTAAATAATCATTTCGAAAAATGTACTCCAGTTTGCTAATAATTTGTGCTGTCCATGAAGTGGATTAGAGGCAACCTAAATGCAAGCACGTTTGGAGGGACTTTCTCTGTACTGACTGATGAGAGACTGGTGGACACCATGCAAGGAGTTGGTTGTCACGATGGTCACGAGAAGAGCAGAGTTGTGGACACGAATAAGATATATACAGTGCAGCTCCTTTAAATCTGACATCCACTTATCACCATCCATCTTCACTATACATGAATTTAACTCTTTCTTAAACCCATTAGTGCGTGTCCTAACCCGTGAATCATTTTCGTCATCCTCCTCTGCACCACACAACCCAGACGAGGTCAAATTAATGTTATATATAGCTTGAGAATGGCCAGCACTTCTGCTGCTTATTTGAAATTAATGAAACTCAGAAACCCACTCGCCTCATTCTTATCCTGAATACATTGGTTCCTTGAACGGAGATCGAAACTCAAATGTACACACGAGTCTCCTCTTCTCTAAATCTTTTGTCTGGCACAAATCTTTTGCTCTCCCAAGTACCCTCCAGGGCATTCTATCCTTCTCTCTCTACTTTTATCTTCACTTTCCTTTCTGGCTGATCTATCTCTGCTGTGGTAGACAATCACTGTTCCTCCCCTAAACTTAACAATAGTGGTGTCCCGAAGGGCTCTGTCCTATCTCCCACTCGTATCCATCAATGATCTTATCATAAACTGTCCTATCCACTCCCTTGAACAGTTTCTTTTACTGTAAAAAAAATAATTACACCTTCGTAGAACTGTCATTCAAAGAACAATTATGAGGGTTGGCTTGAAAGTAGTAGTCAGCTGGCGAGCCGCCCTGCCCGTCGGATGCTCTGCCCGATGGAGTAATAGCAGCACGGCGGCGGATGCTTTGCCCGCCTTTGCGTGCCAGCGACGTGTGTTTGGATCTTTCCTGCGCCCCACACGAGGATAAAGACCTTTTCACACCGGGAGCCATGTTACGCTACTCGCTCTTTGCCGCCACATGAATCAGTCGCTTCCGGGTGCGAAGCTCGCTCGCCCGCATAGCTTCGTACCCGGTGTGAACAAACATTGAAAACACAAGCGATTGCAAGCCACGTGATGGCATAGAACGCGTAGCGTGACGTCGCTCCCAGTGTGAACAAGCCGTAAGGGAGGAGAGCTTGTTGGACTTCTTTAACAGACCGACCAAAGACCAAATTAAAAGGGGTTATTTCTGCCTACAGAAACCACAACGCTGAACACAATCTGCCACTAACTTTGCCGAATCTTATAAACCGAGGTTCGTCCTGCACTAGACTTGATTATTTGACGATCATTAAAACAGAAAACAGGTGTAAGGACTAAAAACGCGCACGCAGCCAGATCCTCTACGTAGTCCTGGATGGTCAATCAAAGCATCTAAAACCACTTGAAGCAACCGAACTCTTTAAACTGAACGACATACCTACCACTACAGCTCACTGCACAGTGCTCACACACTGCTATGCTCACTAGTCTCGCTCATTACACCAACCAGTTAATCAAATCACCCATGCCTACCTAGAAATCTTAAACAATTACTCTCGAATAACCTCCCCAAACCACTAAGCACTGACTCATCCACTTAGCTAGTTAGTCCTCACGGTCAAAGTCGACGCTTCACACGGCCGAGTACTAGTTTCTCGTCTTCATCATGGGCGTGGAAGAGGGACGCGCGTTGTCAATCGGCCATCCTGGAAATAAAACGAGATAATTGCTCAACGCCGGAGAACATGCAACACCAACAACGAAAACTTACACAATCTTAATCACAGGGAATCCTTAAACAGTAATATTTCTCAAAAGTCTAAACTGAAAAAGTATAAGACTGAAGCACCTAACTACCGGACACTGCCACGACCATTAAGTCTTTGGGAATAATTAACAAGGGGTCAAACATCCGTCGTTACTGTTGGGGACAAGATATAATATGCATCTTTAGTCCGGAGCCCAACTCTGTACTGATGATTAATTGAAAACACGTGTCAAGTCCATGGCGGCGTTACCCTCAAACAACCTAACGAGTCTGTCACAACGATGCAATTAACGTATGTGGCAATCCCTAACTTATCGGAAATACGGTTTACATTTATTATTACATCGATGGACATAACACAAAACACTTACGTACTTACATTCACGCCGTCTCAAGACCCAACGATGAAGACCAAGTGTAGAACGCAGGCCGCTGAGCAACGACACGTCCGCACTCTGAAGGTGGTATGCCCGCTCTGCCTTCTTCCAGCTGTTGGTGCGCATGCGTGTGTGAGCCAGCCGTCGCCAGCACACCGCACGCCATCCCCAGACTTACATGACTATACTACATAAAATTGGAGGTTTTGTGGAGCTGAATAAAAGTGTAGCCGTGCAGTATGGCCTCAAGAATGATTACCTTCCCTGCTTTGTGTCCTTGGTGCTTGGTAGGACGTCTTGCTGTATAGACTATTATTGTTATCATCGTATCATCGGCCATTACGTAGTGACTGACCCTCTCCTTACGCCCTTCAACCCCCCTTGCCTCTCCACCTCCTTATCTAATCCGCTAACCCAGCTCTCTCCTCTCCCTCACCCCCTCCCACCCATCCTTACCCAGCTGCTCCATCCCCTACCTCCTCCACTTCCTCCTACTTTATCCTCCCTCTCCTCCTCCTCCTCACCGAACAATCAACCCCTCCTCGCCCTTCCTCCTCTCCAGAGTAGTTTACGCAAATGGGTAGTTATATCATAAGAACCATCGATTTCCTGTTGGCCGTCCCTTCCTATTTACCTGATCTGAATATATTAGAGGATGTAATGATCGTATAACACACACACACACACACACACACACACACACGACTGTCTCCCAAAATAACCAATGTGCCCACACTTCCACTATCCTCTGATGGCTTTCATGCCCTAAACCCGTCATTATATAATTTAAGTTTATCAATTCTTATAAAGCTGTGGAAACTCGTTCGATTTGGAAACTGGACGAGGATACCAGGGGAGGTGTGTTCGATTTCCCCCCCCCCTCCTCCCTCCTGCCCCCTCCTGTCTGTCTGTCTTTATTTATCTATCTGTCTATCTATCTATCTATCTGTATATCTCACCGGCTTGGATTTAAATTTATTTCTGAGGTGCGTTGAGGATGAGGGCGCGTGCAAGGTTTTTGTTGAATGACGGCTGAAAACGCGAAGGTTTTCAGTTTTTTCCCTTATTCTTCTCGTCCTCTCTCACTTTTTCCTCCTCCTCCTCCTCCTCCTCTTCTTGACTTCCTGCACCGTGTTCTCTCTCTCTCTCTCTCTCTCTCTCTCTCTCTCTCTCTCTCTCTCTCTCTCTCTCTCTCTCTCTCTCTCTCTCTCTCTCTCTCTCTCTCTCCTCTTCTGTGCTAACGGGGAAACATAATATAAACATGCAAAGGAAAGTGCACGGGAGGATGTGAAAATAAGAAAACGGTAGAATGGAAGGATAACGGAAGGAAAGAAAAACAGGAATAAAATGAAGGAAAACGAAATCAGAATAACGAGGAAGCAGAACACGAACATGCAATAGAAAATGGACTAAAGGAAATCAGAATAAGAATGTTGGACTGGAAGGATAACGGAATGCAGGAAAAAAATAATAATAAAAGGAAAGAAAACGAAATCAGAGTAAAAACAATGAACTCTTTTATATGAAGCAAAGAAAAAGATCTAAATAGAAAGAAAAGAACAGAAGTAAAAAAATAACTGACCATTCTTGCAGGTTGATCTTTGTCTCGTCTGAAGGAATGAAATAAAACAATATGCATAAAAAAACAAGAGATAAAAAAGTGAAAAGAAAATGTAAATGAAAGAAAAAAAGTGTACATCAAAGAGAACTTCACACACTACACCCACGTCTCTCTCTCTCTCTCTCTCTCTCTCTCTCTCTCTCTCTCTCTCTCTCTCTCTCTCTCTCTCTCTCTCTCTCTCTCTCTCTCTCTCTCTCTCTCTCTCTCTCTCTCTGCCTCAGTTTTCCTCTTTTCCCTTCCTCCCTACTCTCATCCTCTCCTCTCAACCCCTTGGAAACATTGCGAAAGGGAAGGAAGGAGGGAAGGAGCGAAGGAGGAAGGATGGAAAGCCAGGTGACCTTCTCCAGTCTCCTTCGTATTCAGGGCTTTAGACGAACAGAAGAATAAGGAACACGGGAGGAGGAGGAAAAAGAGGGGGATGGGGGATAGAGTCTGGGTCTGAGGAGGAAGAGGAGGAGGAGGGAGTGGTCGAGATGAGGAAGCCAGAGAAGTGTGATAATCTTTCGCAGCCCCGTCAACACCTTCTGCGGGAGAAAAGAACGAATGAAGAAATACGTGGAAGGTGAAGGACGGGGATGAGGAGGAGGAGGAGGAGGAGGAGGGGGAAGGGGTTGTGTGGTGGTGGTGGTAGTGAGGCGAGAGAGAAACATGGAGAGGATCATGTAGCGGAAGAGGGAAGAAGAATAAGAGAAAAAGATGACAGGAAGAAGAAAAGGGAATGAAAGGGAAAGGAAAAGGAAGTAAAGGTAAAAGGCAGTAACAATAAATTTTCTTAGTGACTGTTGTACACACACACACACACACACACACACACACACACACACACACATGCAGAGGGACACACAGAATGGCCGGAGAAGTACAAAAATACTTTATTTTCTTTGCAAAGTGACTACACGAAGTACTGCAACACAATCTTCTCTGGACGTATATATATATATATATATAAAGATATAATATTGCCTACGACACACACACACACACACACACACACACACACACACACTCTCTCTCTCTCTCTCCTCCCCTCTTTAGGAATGTCATTACTTCGCCTCTTCGTCACCGATGAGGAAACTGAGGCGGACCTACCCTCCGCAGCACGCCGCGCCTCGCCTACAAGGGACCAAGGGTAGCGTCCGTGCGTGCGGGAGAGGCAGAAAGGGACAAGGAAGGGTGTGGGGAGGTAGACAGGGGAAGTAAGCCGTATGGAGAGAACAGGTAAAGGGGAGGGAGGTGGGGATGGAACGAAGAATGTGAGGCATAGAAAATGGGCTTGTAAAGGCAGGTAAGGAAAAGGGTGTGAGAAAACAAGGAGAGGGGAAGAAGAAATAGAAAGAACGAAATTATGTGTTAATAACGAACGAAGAGAGCGATGGATGGACGAAAAGTGGAAAAAAAGAGATGATCCATGTAAGTTAGTGAAGTGGATAGCTAACATATAAGATGAAAAACCGCAAGGGAGAATTCGGGAGGAAGGGAGCGAGTGACCTGGAGAGTTATGCGTTGACGATTGATATTTTGTATTGGTTGTTGTTTTTGGTGTTGGAGGTGAAAAAGTTGTAGTGAATGAAGGATGGCGGTAGTGGTGCTGTTAGTGGTGTTGGTGATGATGCAGGATGTGGTGAAATGGAAGAAAAATATTGGTGGTGGTTATTGTGGTAGTGGTGTGTAGTGCAATGGAGGACGAGAAACAGCTGGTTGTGACAGGTGGATAGTGATAGCAAAGGTGGTGCTTATGGCGGTGGTTGTGGTAGGGGTGTCGCGGTTGTTGGTGGTTTTGGTGATGATGGTGGTGTCTGAGATATTGGAAAAAGTTTGAAAGTTTCGTTTAGTCGGCGCAACATCTGTGGTCATATGCCGGAGAGAGACAGGAGGGGAAGGAGTTATAGAAGGGAACAGATCCCAGGTGACGGGACACAACCCCTGATTAATACCTGGTACCCATTCACTGCCGGGTGGACAGGGGCGTAGGGTATCGGAAAAGCCGCCCAAATTTTTCCACTCCGCCCGGGAATCGAATCCGGGCTCTCTCGGTTGTGAGCCGAGTGTGCTAACCACTGCACCACGAAGCCCCCCTGAGATATTGGAGGTTATAGTGGTGGTGGTGGTCATGGTGTAGTGGATGCTAGTGGTTGTGGGAGTGTAGGTGGTGGTGGTGAATGGTGATGATCGTGGTGGTAGAAGTTGGCGTGGTGGCGTAAGGGATGTTGGTGGCTGTGGTGGCGGGCGGCGGTGTGGTGGTGTCGTGTACAATTCAAAACTAAGTAGCCCAATTTTGGCGTGTAATCGTGCTGGGTAACGGAGCCACTTAGGGGCGATCGAAGGCCATTAGCGTTAGGACGAAGAGGACAGGCCGGAGAAACGAAGAGAAGAGAGAAGGGGGGTTAGGGGAGGAGGATGGGAGGAGGGAGGGGAGGAGGAATGGGGTGAGGTGGAGGAGACAGAGGGAGGGGTGCACCGTGGGATGCCTCTTCCCCTTACAAGGAGACTAGGCACCCACCCACCCACACCCACACCCACACACACACACGCACACACCCACACCCACACACACGTCAGAGCTGAAACACTGAACATTGCTAACGTTTATAATCATCTAGGTATGTCAGTTACAGCTTGAGATAGTGAAAATATGCTATGTATATTTATGTATAATATACTCTTATGGTACACATACGTACACCGATACCATGCTTGAGTCCGGTTGCTTTAGCGTGAATGAAAAAATGAAAAAGAAAACGGCACAAACATTGTCAACTTAACTCAACCACTGAGCTTGTCCAAGTCCCCTGTCCCCCGCCCCCCCTTGCCCCCTACACTCCCCCCGCCTCAAACCACGCCAAGCCCCATCATAGCCCTGGAATTAGCGGAATGACACACCTGATGGCACGGTGCCGCGGCCACACAGGTGAGCGGCGACTCGTACCTCACAGGAGGCCGAGGTGGCGAGGCGGCGCTCCTCTCGGCTACAAGAACAGAAAGACACAATTTACATGAACTCCATTAATGCGAAGTGTCTGGTGCGTGCGGGGCGGAGCGGAGGAGGCGGGGCAGGGGTGAGGCGGAGCGAGGGGGGTGTCCAGGCTCTGGGTGGTGGTGAGGCTCAAAGTAAGGCCCTGCGGCGCCCTACTGAGCCCTCACGACGCCCACCTCCGACGCCTGGACGACTCTCCCCTCATTGACAGGTGACTCGCTCTCTCTGGGGCGCGAGGCGGAGGGGAACGTGGTGACAAGGAACAACACCCACTGGCGGGCGGCGGCGTGGGCGGCGCTGGTGGCTGGGGGGGCGAAGGGGACGAGAATGGTAGAAGAGGACTTGGTTGTGGTGGGGGAGGGAAAAGGGAAGAGATACAAGCAAAAAAGACAGAGCATTATTACTGACCCGAGCTAATGGAAGAGGACAAGGTTGGGGGATGAGAGAGAGAGAGAGAGAGAGAGAGAGAGAGAGAGAGAGAGAGAGAGAGAGAGAGAGAGAGAGAGAGAGAGAGAGAGAGAGAGAAAAAATAGTGGTTGGGGGGATGATGGGAACGGGTGAGAAGACAAGGAAAGAACATTATTATTGGTCTGGGATAATGAAGAGGACAATACTGTGGCATGGAGGGAAGGGGAGAGGAAGGTAAACAGGTAGAGCAATGTTACTGACCCGGGGGGGGGGGGGTAAAGGGGGGGGGTCACGAACAGACTGCCGTGTGGGTGAGGTGGCGGCGGGGGCACCAGCCACGAGCGCCGCGTGTGGGCGGGTCACGTGCAACACACCGGAAACGTGAAACACGGAGGTAAAAACGAGTGAAATCGGAAACACGGCGAAGCTATCAAGGAGTTATTTACGGGAGCCTCGGCGCCGGACGCTGAGGAGAGCCGCTCTGAAGGTGACGATGTGCGCGCGCAGGTAACTTGGTAGTTAACCCAGGGGTGGGGGGCGGCTGGCACCTCGGGGGGGCAAGCCTCACCTCCCACCCCGACAACAGACTTCCTAATGCCCTATCATGAGCAAATATCTTCAAAATGGAATCATCATCATCATCATCACCACCACCGCCATCACCACACACACACCACTAGCAGAGATGAGTATTATCACAACTTGCCCGGCTACTCGCTACGCGCGGGGTGCTACAGCTACTGAGCGACTACACACGGCCACTATGTACACACAACGGTGGCGCTCAACCCGGCGTACGCAGACACAACGCGGTCACGCCCTCGTCTCCGACACACACACACACACACACACACAGGGAGCCACCATCCCATCACCTGCCCAGGGCCTGCCTCTATTCGGACCTCCCTCTGCGACCTCGCGCGGCGGGGAGTGAAAATAACTTACAACGAAGGCGACTAGAACGAGTCATGGCCTTACTCGCCGCGCTGACTAGTGCTCGTCGAGGGCCAGGCCTTCCTCCACGTCCATGCCTGCCCGCTGGAGGAGGAGAGGGTGGAGGAAGTGGAGGAGCATGACAGAATAGTCTGGCCAGATCTGTGCCGAGGGTTGACGGTCGAGCGTATGACGAGACTACGAGACCCCGATGGCATGAAAATGCGAGGAGGATGTATTCTCTCTCTCTCTCTCTCTCTCTCTCTCTCTCTCTCTCAAAATGAAAATAATCCACAACTCTCCCTCACCTGACGGCTTGACGGGTCAGTCACGCTTCAGACATGGAGGCCGGTGAGCTGCCAGACGCCGCCACAACCCGTGCGTGTGTGTTGACAGCCATCGTGAGAATGCAAGTACATCTACTATCTAATCCAGTGGCGGAATATTCGATAAATACCTCATTGCATCATATTAAAAGAGGAATCTTTATATGTCAAGAAAATAAGCACATAAGAAATTTACGAAAAGCACGATCGAATCCACGGGCCCGGGTTCGAATCCCGGCTCGGGCAGTCGGCGTGTAACTCACCCAGCTGTTCATCCTCCCTTTCAGGCTGGTCGATAAATGGGTACCTGGGGAAACATGGGGAAGGTAACCTGTGGGTACCCGGATGTCATACTGGCCCTGTGTCCCTGGATGACGGGCTCTCTCCCACCACAGGCTCAAGGGCCAATGCGACAGAGATGAACATTGTGGCGACGCGCAGCAATAGCGTACGTCCCCAACTTTACCTTACTCTGTCATGGAGTGAATTAACGTCATTCCCGTCAGTGAAATGTTCATGTTTAGCGGACAAACATTTCCAATTAGCAGAGCTGAACGGAAAAATGTGAATTCCAGCAACATGTGGCAGCTCGGCGCGGCGTGACACCACGTGAGTGATGGCGGGGGACGCGCGCAATCACGTCCACAAAATCTTTTCAAACGGGGTAAATTTATTTTCATTCACGAATACATTTTCTTCCTCATTCGAGAAATAACCACACGTGGGGGTATCACTGACTTCCTTTAGCAAAATTTGACCAAGATAACGAATTCATTAAAATATGTCGCTGACCACGCTAACCTGTTGTCTTCTTCAGGAATTCATTTTGATATTGTGGGGGCATCATGATTAAATAGAGTAATACGGGATGGGACAAGTTCCCGTGCTCAGCCAAGGTATGTCAGGAGTCCACCCGCCAGACTATCTGCGAACATTTAATTAACCCGGAGCCCCGCGCTGCCGCCTGCCACGGGTCATGTCGGGGCCGGGAGAGCAAATTTCTGGGACACTTGAGGGATGCTATGCGCGGCACCGACCTAACTTTATTGCCTTTACCCCCTTGATGGGCCCTGGTGGCGTGATGGGATCTCTCTCTCTCTCTCTCTCTCTCTCTCTCTCTCTCTCTCTCTCTCTCTCTCTCTCTCTCTCTCTCTCTCTCTCTCTCTCTCTCTGTATTCGCTAATCACAGGTGTACCCAGGTAGAGCATTAGACAAACAAATAAACACTACAGGTAAGTTATTTTCTTCTCGTCGCTGCTACGCCTACTTCAGGAACACTGGGGCTACGCTATTTACACACACACACACACACACACACACACACACACACACACACACACACACACACACACACACACACACACACACACACACACACACATACACACACACACATGAACAAAGTTTTCAGTTCCATACAAACATTCTTCTTAAAACTCATTATGGTAAAATTTTCTCACTTTTGAGTTGCCACTGTTCAGCTGACAAATCAGTGTTTCATTTTTTTTATTTTAAAGTTCACAATGCAATAAAGTATAAGTTCATTATTACTGTTTACTCTTGTATTGATCTTTTTTTTTTACTTTTCACAAGTTTAGGATTTTTCACTGCAATTTTTTTCCTCTCGCGCCAGTTTCATTTCACTGCTTCACTTTGCTCCGAACTGCCTCGCCATCACACTTCACAGCTTCCGTAGCATCGCCGGCACAACTTGGACCGTTTACAACTTTCCAATATTTCACACACGTTATCATCTTCTTTCTCGGCCTGTCTCCATTTCCGTTTGTTTATCTCCTTTCGAGGGGGTCAGAACTTCCATTCAATTTCGGAGCTTCGAGACCCGGGACAGAAGCTTCGAGAGAATCATTCGTGCTTTCCCGTTTTCTTTTCGATAGTGGAGACGAAATGTTTATCGCAGAGACCCACAGCACGCCGAGACTTCTGTTACTTATGCATGTCACAATTTTACGTCACATCTTTCTTAAGTTCATTTTGGAATACTGGTAGTGCTGTGTGCGTGCGAGGCTCATGTGCGTATTCATGTATGTTGTCAAAACGCTCATGTGTACATATTCGTGTAGTTCATATCAAGGACATTTATTTTATTGTGAAGTCACAATTATTTGCTTTTTCCGGTCATTTTCTTACTAGATAACCTCATGTATAAAATTATAACCTCTCTCTCTCTCTCTCTCTCTCTCTCTCTCTCTCTCTCTCTCTCTCTCTCTCTCTCTCTCTCTCTCTCTCTCTCTCTCTCTCTCTCTCTCTCTCTCTCTCTCTCTCTCTCTCTCTCTCTCTCTCTCTCTCTCTCTCATAAACAAACACACATACAAACTTTTGGTATAGAATTTTTGGTTTTGTTTACAGCTGCGGGGAGAACACTTAACCATTGAAGTCTTTAGGGTGGCGAGGGGGAGGGGGGGGTGCGAGGGGACCGTCTCCGTACAGTCTTTCAACACACACGACACACAAACACTTCACTTTTATAATTATTATCATCATTTTCCACTTTGGACGTTGAGGGGACACTTCGCCTCGCCTCATATCATCGCTTATGGAGGATCGTGTATGTGTCCTTGTCCAGTTTTGCGTGTGTCCTCGCGTGCGTGTGTCCTCGCGTGTGTGTGTCCTCCTCACCTGTGTCCCCCTCACCCGCACACGACACACGTAGGGGCGAGGTGATAGATGGTGGTAATTACTGACCGACTGAGTGATTGGGTGAGTGACTGACTGACATATGTCCAACGCTGGGATACATTTATGGGGAACAACACAGAATACCGAGAGACGTCCGTACACACACACACACACACACACACAGACACACACACACAGTTATGTACGTATGTATGTAAATTATAGCTGTGACAGTCGTAGTAGTAGTGGTAGTAGTAGTTGTAGTAGTAGTAGTTGTAGTGGTAGTAGCAGTGGTAGTAGTAGTAGTAGGAGTAGTAGTAGTGGCCCTTGTCAGGCTGTGAAGCACCACGAGTCTTCTAATACTGTTGTAACACTGAACGAAGTAACACTGAGGCTGCGTGGATGAGAGTGGGAGATTTTTCCTTCATGTTTTTTCTTCTTTCTTCTTGTTTTTATTTCCTATTTCTTTCTATTACGTACTGATCTTCCTCTCCTTCTTCTCCTCTTTCTTTTACCAATTCTTTTAATTTTCTTCTTCTTCTTCTTCTTCTTCTTCTTCTTCTTCTTTGTCGTCTTCTACGTCTCCTCCTCCCATCCGTTCGAGCACCGCATGAGACCCGTGAGTTTGGTAATGCGTGGCCCCACTCACCACCTCCTTCTACTCCTCCTCCTTCTCCTCCTCTTCACTCTCCCCTCCCTGCCACGTGTTCCTGGTGTTGAGTAACTTTTTTTTTCACCTTCATGTTTGTTCTCATTCATGTGTACTCTTTGCAACACTGTGTCCTAACCCTCTTGCTGCTCTTCTGTTTTGGTGCCTCTTCGATCTTGGCTGTTGTTGTTGGTGGTGGTGGTGGTGTTGCTCTTGTTGTTGCTGATGTTGTGGATGCATGTACAGATCTTTATGACCAAGACTTATTTCGTTATTATGTTTATTATTATTATTATTATTATTATTATTATCATTATCATTATTATTTTCATCATTATGCATTCTGGCAGCCTCATTTTTGTTTCTTTATGTCATTATTATTGTTGGCATTATTATTATTATTATTATTATTATTATTATTATTATTATTATTATTATTATTATTATTATTATTATTATTATTATTATTATCTTAATGACGCTCATCATTACCATTATTATTAAACGAGTGAGCCCATCAATTATTATAGGGTAGTTATATGCAAATAGTCTCTCTCTCTCTCTCTCTCTCTCTTTCGTTCAGTTAAAACTTAAATTCACACGAAGCAACACGTCTTCTCTGTCATTTGGGTGCAGGGACGCCCAATACACAAACAACACAAGTATTAGCAACACCAACAATAGGCAGCAACAACAATATCAACACTAACAACAGCCAGAGAAACACACTGCAGCGTCCTTGGTAACGAGAGCAATAACCACTTCCCAGGTCAGGCCAGCGCCGGTCAGTGACATGTTACAGTACACCGGGCACATTCACTTGTCACAAGGAACCACCGTGGCAGGTAAATATGGAGTCCAGGTAAATACACATGTCATAAATCCCCTTGTAGTCCTCATCCTCCTTCTCCTCCTCCCTATTAATCATCGGTACACTGGCAACACCACCCCCTTCTCCTATTTATTATGCTTCATTATCTTCTCTTCCTCCTTCTTCAGAGCATACATCGACATCAATTTTCTTTTCATCCTCCTCTATATTCAGCTAGACCAACATCACCTCCCTTCGGCCTTCTTCCATTTCCTCTCGTTTACATTCAACTACACCACCACTTCTACTTTTCATTCGCTTTCCCCCTCCTCTTCCTCCTTGTCCTCCTCCTCAAATACGCGACTCATGGGCCTCCTCCTCCGTGATGCAGATGTTCGGTTCGGCCAGGTTGAGTTGGACCTCCGAGGAGTTGGTCGGGTTGGCAACGGGCTGCGTCCTGATGGCGGAGAGCGTCGGGGTGTCGGGGCCGCCGTACTGACTGTGGTAGAACTCCTCGCGCATCAGTAGGTTGAGGGAGGCGCAGCGCAGGCACAGAATCTCCTGCAGAAGGTATGAGAGTGTGAGTTTGCTGGATGTAGGGGAAGGGGAAGAGGAAGGGTGGGAGGAGAGAAAATGGAGGGTCAGAGAGAGAGAGAGAGAGATAAGGAAAGATGGATAGCTAGACAGATATACATAGATAAAGAAAGAAAGAGAGAAAGCTAGGGGATTAATCTAGTTATAAGTTAAACAAAACAACACCAATTTCGATTACTTCTACTTCTACTACTACTACTACTACTACTACTACTAAACATTACACATGACAACCAATCTGAAAAGCACTTGTGTATGCTAATTCGTCTATTGTAAAACTTGATCACCTGAGTATTTGCATATGAAGAGCGGCACGCAAACACACACACACACACACACACACACACACACACACACACACACACACACACACACACACACACACACAGAGATACACATATTTTTTCGGCACTGAGGCAGACAAAAAGAGAAAAGAAAAAAAAAGACGTAAAATCGAGTGAAAGTGGTCTGTGACGGCTTTTAATGGAAGGGAAAAACGATAATGTTTGCACAAGAAAGAGGAGGAGGAGAAGGAGGAGGAGGAAGAGGAGGTAATGGTGGTAGTGGTGTTGATACAGGAGGAAAAAAAAAAAACAGGAGAGAGAGAGAGAGAGAGAGAGAGAGAGAGAGAGAGAGAGAGAGAGAGAGAGAGAGAGAGAGAGAGAGAGAGAGAGAGAGAGACTAGACATGGATAGGCTTTTAGCGATCCTGCCATTTCGTTGCTTTCTCAAGTGATACCTGGACGAAAGGGAGGAAAGGCTTCTCTCCTCCCTCCCTTCTCCCTCCTGTCTCTCCTACTTACCTCTAACCTCCTCCTCCTCTTCCTCATCTCCACCCATCTTGTGAAGTGAAAGGGGAAAGAAAATGAAGGAATGCCGGGCGGAGAAAGAAAAGGAGACAGAAGAGGAGGACTAGGAGGACGACTTGAAGGAGGGGAGGAGGAGGAGGAGGAGGAGGAGCAGTAGCATGAGGAGGAGGAGGGAGAAGCGAAGAATAGGGAATATAGGAAGAGCAGGGATTAATACGTCTGGTTGTCTATAATTATACTTTTTGTTATTGCAGTATTTTTTTTCTTCTTGATTGTATATCTAGCATAAGGAGAAGGATATAATAGTTTATGTGCATTATCTCACATCCCCTTCATCATTATAGCGTACTGTCGTTTACAAAATATAGCTAAACGAACACTAGATACCTCCAGTACTGAATATGGTCGTTTCTACATTTAGCAGAGAAAAATATCAAGGCAACACCGCGTGGCAGATACAAGAACATAACCGAGAGGATGAGCGAGGAAATGTCTCCGGAAAATGTAACTAATAAGAGAAAAGCAAACTCATTATGAAGGAAAAGGCAGCTCACACATCCTAATACATTGTAACTTTTTGTAATATATAGCAGTAACGGTTGAAAATGTTAATATATACGATTTTTCAAGGAAGACTCCATAACCATTTTTTGTAATTCCTCGAACTGGAAATGTAAAAATGACGCCCCGCTGGAAATGACAACCCGACGCCGGTCTCCATTCCGAGTTAGGGTGTTAACTTCCGCCCCGCCTGAGTCCTCGGTAAACACGCCGCGCGCCGAGGGTGATGGCCTGCCCGTGGTCGAGGGCCATATTCTTAAACATTTCGGAGCCTAGGCACATACTTTTAACAAGGTTTTCGTAGGAGTTTCGGGCATTTTCAGGGTAATCTTATGATCCTGGTGGTTGTTTGACAAAGGCTCTGTACCATAAACGTGTAACAAATAACTTATGAGAACGTGTTTAATCTCTTTTTTGGCCTTTAGAATTAATTGAGGTGGGACCTGGAAACTTTTAAAAATACCGACCCGAGTCCCGCCGTGATGGTATGAAGTATTGAACCGCCGGGGAATGGTGGTCTGATTGTGCTGGAAACTTTTGAATATACCGACCCGAGTCCCGCCGTGATGGTATGAAGTATTGAACCGCCGGGGAATGGTGGTCTGATTGTGCTGGAAACTTTTAGAAATACCGACCCGAGTCCCGCCGTGATGGTATGAAATGTTGAACCGCCGGGGAATGGTGGTCTGATTGTGCCCCTGCCCCTGGGAAGACCCCGCACGGTAAGCAAGTATTATGGTTAGGCCTTGTTATCTCCTGCAAGCATTCCAGGGCACTACGATTGTTTCAAGAAAACTAAAATAAGGCAGTGTGAAAACAGGCAGAAGAAAAATGAAGGTTACTGATGGTGATGATGATGGTGATGATGATGATGATGTCGGGGATTTTGATGATATACAAGAGAAGGTTGGTTTTGAGATATGCAAATAACTGATATTGCACACACACACACACACACACACACACACACACACACACACACACACACACACACACACACACACATCCACTTACCCACCAACACACAAACACGCTCATAGAATTAAGCAAACCTACAAAAACAAACAAAATATATGGTCTCGGGAATGCGTTGATCAGGTAGTGAGAGAAACGACGATGAAAAAACAAAGGAAAATTGAAGAATCGAAAAAATAAACCAACAAACACGAAAATTAAAATCAGCAGAATAATATATAGTTTGTTTTCGTTTTCTTCGTCTTTTTGAGCTTTTCCTTCATTCATTCTTTGTTTTCCTCTTTTCTGTCCTATTTTCCTTCAACTTTTACGTTCCTTTTATTTATTTACTTTTTCTCACGCCCTCCGTCATTTTTCCTTTCTTTTTATTTTTATTCTGTTTCAGTAACCTGCATTTTTTAGCCACAGTCTCTCTCTCTCTCTCTCTCTCTCTCTCTCTCTCTCTCTCATAGCTCTCTTTCTGGTGCGTTGTTGAAGAAAGTCAGCCACATTAGTTGACGAAGACTAATGGGTCGTTTAAAAAAATAGTCGTCAGCGTGAAACTTCGTGTGATAATAATAAATAAACAATAGAAAAGGTAACTCATCATTCCTATCACCACCACCGTTGCCACCATCATCACCACTACCACCGTCACCACCATCATCACCACTACCACCAAAACCACCATTATCATCATCACCACCACCACCAAGATCCCCTAAAATAAAACAATAACAACAATACCACCACCACCACCACCACCTCCACCAAGACCACCACTATCCCTATCACCACATCCACCACCACCACCATTACCACCACGAACAATAATTATCATGAAATTACTATCATTAATATTTTTTTTTCACTCCCTTCCCTCACCCTCATCTCCTTCGCCCCAATAATTAATATCGTGAGTCTCCCATTTCTCACTTTTTTTTCCCTCCTCTCCTACTTCCCTAAAAGTCTATGTTTCCTCTTTTATCTCGCCTTTTTTTCTCTTCAACTCGGGTGATATGTCTCGTCAGTCACTGCCTACTATTATTTTTTTCCATCTTTTTCTTTTCCTCTTTCCTCTTCATTTATTTCCTATAGTCATTTCTACGGCCCATTTCTCTCATCTGATCACCTGTCTAATCTTTTTTTTTTACAGGTGAGACAGTTCAACGTAAAAAATAAAGTTATAGATAAAAGTCTGCTATGTCGTTTGCTCCTTTTCTTTCTCCTCTTTTCACCATCGCAGCGCTATTAAATTTCTTCTCTTCGACTTTTCTCTTTTCCCTCTCTTCGTTTTACTCTCCATCGTTCGTTTCCTCATTTCTCTCTTCCATCATTCTTCATATCCGTCTTTTCCTCTACTCTTCTTATTCTCTCTACTCCATTTCCTTTTCCTTTACTCTTCTCTCCTCTTTTTCTTTTCAATTACCGTTCTCTTTTGCTTTCTCTCTATTTTCTCTCCACATTCTCCATTCTCCTATTCCTCCTTTTTCTTATCTCTCCATATCTTTCGTATTCCTGTTCTTCCTGTTCCTTCCTCCCCTTTGTCGCCGGCTCTCTCTCTCTCTCCTTCTCTCTCCCCTCCCAGCCAATCAATGCCCCACACGCTCACCCTTGTCCAATCAGCTTCCGCCATCACTCACGCGCCCACCAATCAACGGCGTCCTTTGCATTTCCATTATATTGCTGTGTTATGAGGGAGAAAGAGGATCAGACGGAGAATATTCATGAGACTACCGCTTGCTCTCTCTCTCTCTCTCTCTCTCTCTCTCTCTCTCTCTCTCTCTCTCTCTCTCTCCCACGTTTACTACTACTACTACTACTACTACTACTACTACTACTACTACTATACTACTACTACTCTCCCTCTCTGGTCATATATGCACTGTTACCTTTCTCTTTATTACCTGAATTAATTAGAGAATCGCCCAGGTAAAGGTGATCAAGTGTGTCTCAGGTGTGTGTGTGTGTGTGTGTGTGTGTGTGTGTGTGTGATAGATAAATATAGAGATAGACAGAGAAAAGGGGGAAGGGTAAAGGGAATGACAGACAGACGTAACGAAAAAAAAAAAAAGATAAAAAAAAGCAGGAGAAAAATATTTATAGAACGATGCCAAACTTTATTTTCATTCATAGTTTCACGAGTGTTATGTATGTATGTATGGATGGATGGATAGATATATGGATCTTTGTATGTGTGTATGTCTGTATGATGCGTGTATGTATGTCTGTATGATATATGTATGTATGAATGTATGTATGTATGTATGTATATATGTATGCCTCGCGCGTGACTCCATGTGCGTGTCGCCATTTCACTCGCTCGGCACGATTTAAGGCCGACTGATATAAAATTAAGCCCGCTGACCCGTATTTATTGGCGGTGAAACGAACCGGAGAGAGTAAATAAAACCACGCCGCGCAGCTACCGTGAAATGAAGGGACTAAAACACACTCACAGAAGCAGAAGCAGTGAAAATAAAGGCAGTGCATTATATACCGTACCTGTGTTTCTATATGACAACTTTTTCTGTTTCATCTTACTCTGTGACTGTGAGACAAGACACTCCCCAAGTCTTCATTAACAAAAGTAAATCTTAAAATGTTGATATTATGGACACTATTTACTACTAATAAAAGGTACCACAGGCTATTGTTTGTACTGCAAACCACTATTTTGTCTTGTGATGTTCAAACTCTTGTGGCAGAAAATTATCTTTTTTATAAACACACTTCTAATGAAACGAACCTCAAAAGTGAAACCATGAATGTAAACAATAAAATAAATGAACAGGCAAACTCGGTTATATCTACAAAACCACATTTCAAAACACATGACCTATTATCCCTGTCCATTACAATCTATATCACCTTCTCTTTCCCATCCCATGCACATCTGACCAAGCCAAACACCTTACAACGGCTATCATCGTACCTGGAAGGGTTTTCTGAAGTCCTTGTTGAGGGTGGCGTAGATGATGGGGTTGAGGAGGGAGTTGGCGTACCCGAGCCACAGGAAGAGGGACGAGACCCAGGAGGGGATGGGCGAGGGGGTGTTGAAGGGCCGCACCAGGGCCAGCACGAAGAAGGGCAGCCAGCACACCACGAAGGCGCTCATGATGATGCCTGGGGGAGGGAACGGTAGGTAAGAGGGGAAGGGATCGAGGAGAGAGACTGAGAAAAGAGGAGAATGATTATGATGCCTGGAGGAGAGAAGGGAGAGTGAAGGGTGAAGGGAACGAGGTAGAGAGAGACAGGGACAAGAAGAGAATGGTACTGATGCCTGGAGAAGATCAGGGGAGGTGAAGGATGAAGGGAAAAAGGAAGGTGAGGGGTGAAGTGACCGAGGGAAGTGAGGGAGGGTGAGAGATGAAGGGAACGAGGGAGAGAGACGGAGGCAAGAATAGAATAATAAGATGACAGGATGAAATGAAGGGGAACCAGAACACAGCAATGCATTCATATCTTTTGTTGAATGGAAGGGAAAGTGAGGAATGAAGGGAAGCAGGGAGAGAGACAGACACAAGAAAAGAATGAAAGGAATGAAAGCCAGATGACAACAATGATCGCATGTCCTCAGGTGAATGGAAGGGAGGAGAAGCTATGCAATGATGAAGAAAATGAAGGAAAAATGGAGAGAGGAAGAGGAAACGAGGAAATAATATACAAGAAAATGGGAGAGAAAAGTGTAATAAGAAGCCAGGAAACACGGTCTTATGATGGAGGAATTCTGTGTCTGGGAGGAAGGAAAGAAGGGAAAGAGAGCAAGGTGATAGAGAGACTGAGTAAAGAGAGGAAACAAAGAAAGAAAAACAGAAGAAAAGAAGGAAAAGAAAGAATGAAAAAGCAAGAAAGAAAAAAGGAAAATTTACGTCTTTGTTAGCATAGTCAGAGTGGAGGAGAGAAAGAGAATGAAAGAAAGACAGGAAGAAAGAAAGAAAGAAAGTCTGTGATGTTTCTACCCAAGAGTCAAGATGGAAGAAGGAAAGGCGGATGTGAAGGAAAGAGGGAGAGAGGGAAAGGGAGGAGAACAAAGATATGACGAGAGGGAGAGATGAGGAAGTAGGAACGTAAGATAGGAGGAAAAGTTAATTAGGCCATGAAGAGGGAGTAAAGAAAGAGGGAGAGAGAGGGAGAGAAGGAGAGGGAGTAAGAAGGAAGAGGAGGGAGGGATGATGGTGGTGGGTGATGAACCAGGAAAAAAAGTGATGAATGAGAACTGAAGCGAAAAACGGAAATAGTCCAAAAGCACGTTCTTCCCTAACAGTATTTTCTCCTCCTTTAAATTATCTTCCTCATCTCCTTTTTTTTTCATCTCTCGCTTTTTCTTTATTTTTCCTTGATTTCACTTCCATTTATCTTTTCTGCCTGGTAAGTTTTCTATTTGCTTTCCTTATTTTCTGTCTTTATTTATTTTCTTCCACCTTTATTCCTCTCTCTCTCTCTCTCTCTCTCTCTCTCTCTCTCTCTCTCTCTCTCTCTCTCTCTCTCTCTCTCTCTCTCTCTCTCTCTCTCTCCACCCTTTCCGCACAGCTTTCTCCACCTGCCTCCCTCTTTCCCATTAATCTTTCCACTTCTTTGTTTCTCCCGTGCTACTAATGCTTCCTGTTCTTCTTCTGTCCTTCCCTCTTCCATCCTTCATCTTCCCCTCTCTCTTCCCTTTCTCCCTTTTTCTTTCCTTCAGCTTTAAACACATCCGCCCTTTGCGTCTCTCCTTAGTTTTTCTCTTCTTCTTTTTCACAACTTTTGTTTCCAAGTTTCCTTCCTCACTCCTTTGTCTTCCACTCATCCTTCATACTTCCAGCTCTTTACATTTTCATCCACCTGCCCTTTTCATCCTTTCATCCATTGTTCCATTTGTCTCCTTCCTTCTCCATCTTCACCCTTCTTCCTTCATCTATATATTGTCCGTCCTTTCCCTTCCTCCCTTTCTTCCATGAATTTTTCCCTCCTATCACTCTTCCTTCCACTTTTCCTTTCTATTTCCTATCCCTCCCTTCCTTTCTTCTTCCAAATTTAGGGCGGCAGTGGTCGAGTGGTCAGCGTGCGGGTGTAGTGACCTCGAGGACCTAGCTTAGAGTTCTGACGAAGCACACTGACAATTTTCAACCATCACCGAGTGTTGGAAGTTTACCCACTTGCTCCCAGATCTTCAATGAACCCTAAATTAAGCCACTTCGTTCAAGAGGAGCACCGGGTGGCAGCATGGACCGAGAAAGAGTTATATATACGACTTGAACTCTTTCAAGAGGAGGGTATCAGGACACCTCTCCTCCCGAAATTGACCTCTCTTTTTGGCCACCCCTCTGTACTCTATTCAGGAGCAGTAAGTAGCGGGCTTTTTTTCTTTAATATTTTTTTATTTTTTTTACGCCCTTGAACTGTCTCCTTTGCTGTAAAAAAAAAGCCACTATATATATAGTTCGCCTACGCCACTAACGTCCTGGGGTTGTTCAAGAGACCTCTCCAGAGAGCCTACCGGAGCTATAGCCAGCACCTAAACAAAATTATAAAACAAATAAATATATATCCGTCATCCACCAACGTGTCCTTCCTTTCCTTACGTCTCTACATTCATTTTCCATCCTCCTGTCACTCTTCCACCTGGCTTTCCCTTTCTTCCTCTCTACTACCATAATCCCTCCCTCCCTCCTTTCTCCCTTCATCATATCATCCAGTCCTCCTGCACTCGCTCCCTCCACCCTCCAAGCCTTACCTAGAGTAGTCGACGCCTTTCTCTCCTTAGCCAGGGCGAACTTCAACTTCGACTTCGGCCCTTGAGACCTCTTCCGCGGGGATCCGGAGTGGTCGACGCCGGAGCCGTTGTTGGAGGACTGGCAGGCGTTGTAGAAGTTGTGGTGGGCGTGGTGGGAGGGATGCTGCTGCTGGTGGTGGTGGTGGTGGTGGTGCTGGTTTTGCGTGCGGGCGGAGGGCGGCGGGTGCGGCTTCCCATTCGTCTCACACAGCGACCATCGGGAGCCGCTTGAAGACCCGACGGATGCGGCCGAAGAGAGGGACGAACCGCAGACCATGAGGCGAGAAGGTACCTGAAGGGAAGAGGGTGGAGCAGGGGCAGGGGAAGGATGGGAGGGTTGAGGATAGGGTTGAAGGATGGGATCAGTGGTGGAGACGGGAAGACAGGAGGAAAGGATGAAGAGGATAAAAGGGTAAAGGACGATAAGACAGAGTGGATGGATAGGGTAGAATGCGTAAGATTGGGAGGTTCGGCGAGGGGAAAGGGAGGAAGGGGTTATAAGTGGAAGGGTTATAGTAAGAGATAAGAGGAGAAAAGAGGATTTAGAAAAGGATACGAGGGTTTATAAAGAGGATAAAGAAGGGGTAGAAGAAGGGAAGGGATGACGAAAGAGGCAAGTGAAAGGAGTGGAAGGATGGGAGGGGATGGGCATGGGGGAGAAAGGGTATGTAAAAATTGTCACGATGCAGGGACGAATAATATCATGCCAATAAATATGAAAGACATGCGAGGCGGATGCAATGATGCCGCCAAGTAGCCAGTCAGCAGCCCAGGTCTCCACGAGGCTTAAAGAAAGGTGAAATAATTGACCAAAACACACACACACCCACACACACACACACACACACACACACACACACACACATCTATTTGCTTCATTCACCTGCCCTTTTTGGCTTTTTCTTCATCATTTTTCAGGGTTAGTAATTTTCCTCAGGTATTCATTGTCCGCCAGTCATAGAAAATAATAATAATAATAAAGATGATACCAATAATAGTGATAGTGATAATAAAGATAATAATGACAATAGCTGTAAAGTTTCGTACCAATAAAAATATGACGTGTGACCCACTTAACAGATTCATTAATAGCCTTCACATCAATCTGACTCCCTTTAAACATCTCTTGTCTACGTGTTTTTTTTGTTTTTTTTCGAGGCAAGAGAGTCACCCGAACTGATCACTTACAACTCCACACAAACTTTCTCCCTCACTCACTCAACGATAAAAAAAAAGAACAATCCAAAAATAACAATATCATAAAACAGGGAAGGCAAGTCACCGGCCGAAGCTCACCAATAAAAGAGAAGAAGACAGTAAAGAAAAAAAATATATTGAAAGCCACGAGCCACTTCTCTTTTTTATTTCAAGGGGCAACAAAATGCAACACAACACTGTCCATCATCCCCGGCGACTCCAGAGGCTGTATTGGGTGTTCTTTGTGTTGCGAGGGTTGGGGGAAGAGAGAGAGAGAGAGAGAGAGAGAGAGAGAGAGAGAGAGAGAGAGAGAGAGAGAGAGAGAGAGAGAGAGAGAGAGAGAGAGAGAGAGAGAGAGAGAGAGAGAGACGAACACAAGACAAACGAAAACACATATATAGACAGACAGACAGACGGAAACAGACAAACATAGGTACAGACAGACGACAGACAGACTTACAGAACGGCACAGACAGAAACACAGACGTACATAGACCGGTAGACAGACAGATCAGACAGACAGCAAAAAAATAATAATTAGAGACCATCATGCCCTTGAGAGCTGAACTCCATAAAATAAATGAAAGCATAATAGAGAAAAAAATACCGTCATTGTAATCATCTTCATTAAAAGTAACCGAATAAAACCTTTCAGCCTAACGTGCATAAAAAAAAAACTTGATGGCTTCACTTATGAAAAAAACCCACCCTCTCAGTAAGCATTAATAAAAAAAGCTCTCCCCATAAAAATAATCACAGGTGGAAAGGCGGATTGGGGGGGGGGGGGGATTAAAAAAAGACTGCGTACCTTGCCTACCCTCTTCGGCGTCTTGTTCACCGGGACCAGAGAAAACGAGAGAGTATGAGAGGGAGACACGCACAAAAATACTTAGGAAAACACATCTTGCCTCACCGTGCCCTTCTAGGCTTACTCTCTGCCCCTCCTCTCCCTTCCCTTCCCCTTTATTCCGCGTACATGCGATCATTAGGAGGGATAGAGGCAAGACGAAAACCAGCAGCACGGGTAATTAGTGGTATTGAGAAGAGGAGAGGAGGAGATAAGATAATGTGGAACGACAAGAAGGGCACGAGGGCCAATTAAGAAAGTAACAGGTAACGAGGAATTGATTAAAAGTGGACCAGATAAAGAATGTTGAGATGCTGGAAATAGGAGAGAAATGATAAAAGAGACACGAAATACGAGAACTTAAACGAGCTAACAGAGAAGATATTTAAGAAGGAAGGAAGGAAGGAAGGAAGAAAGGATGAAAGGAGAAAGAAGAAAGATTAAGCAAAGAAACTGCTGAGATGCTGGAAACAGGAGAATAATGATAAAGAAAGATGCGAGAATCGAGAAAACAAAAGCTAACTAAAGAAAATAATAAGGAAGGAAGGAAAGAAGAAGGAAGGAAGGAAGGAAGAAGAAAGAAGAAAGATTAAGCAAAGAAACTCCAACAAGGCTTGAAACAGGAGAGGAATAATGAAGGAGAAACGAGAAACGAAAACTATAACAAGAGCCAACAGAGAAGGTACTAATGAAGCAAGGAAGAGAGGAATGAGGAACAAGAAGAGGAGAAGTTAAGCAAAGAAACTCCGACGAAGCTTGAAACAGGAGAGGAATACTAAATGAGACACAGGCTGCAGTGAAACGCGGAGCAGGACAGGAGCCAAGACAGAAAGAAAACGGGAAAGGTAAACACAGAGGGGAGCGGCTGAAGAAATATAGCTCTGGGAGGCTGGAAACGTAAGAGGCTTGGAGCAGGTAGCTAAAAAAGATAAGACGGCGGATAGGTAGAGACGCTGCCCAATTAATCTATGAGGTAAAGTTCCATAAGGAGGATGTGGCGGAGAGGCGAAGGCTTGCTAACTGCGGAGATGAGGAGGAGTAAAAGTAGTTGGCTGCAAAGACATTGACGAAAGAAGAGAGAGAGGGATAATATAGAAAAGTGGAAATAGGCAATGTACACTTCATTTTACTCTTTCTTAACGGTTCCAGATGATTAGATGCGAAATGGTTAAAAGGAAAGGTGACGTTACAGGGACGTAAAGAAGAAGAAAAGGAACGATAGGAGTAAATAAAACACTCACTCTAGTCCATCGTCTTCGTTAGTGGTTTAAAGAGGAAGCGCTAGAGTGTGATATAAGCAGACTTAAGAGGATAAAAGTGCTGTAAAGGGACAAAAAAAGACGAAGACAGAAAATAATTAAGTCTACAAAATGCACCCGATTCATTCATTCTTTGTGGTTTAAAAGACGTAGTACCACAGTTATATGTATGCAAATATGCTGTTCATGGACACAAAAAGGGGAGCAAAATGGATAAAATACAGAGTTATGCAGCAGACGATTCACTTATCAATCCCTTGTGTTTAGTGAAGATGCACTATCGAGAGGCATAAAAAAGATCTAGAGGAAAACAAATGTATTGTACATGGACGAGGTAAAGAAAGGAAGACGAAGAAAAGGACATTCGACACTCACGTATACTTTTACCTCCTTGGAGTTAAAGTTGATGCATTGAAGTGAGATTAAAGAGATTTAGAGGACACGAGCACCACAAAATACACACATAGAGAAATAAAATACATGATAAAAACAAACTCAGGTAACACGAGGCCAGGTAATTGAAAAAAAAGGACATCAAAGAGTGACATTAAGACAGGGAAGAAGAAATGAAAGAAAGTATGAAAGAAAAGAGCGAGTAATGGGACAAAGGTGAGAGTAAAGTTACACAAGACAAGGGAGAGGGAAAAAAAAAGATCGTACAACTGCAATAAATGGGAAAAAAATAACACCACGAGGTTTAGTGAGAAAGTTGGCATTCTAAATGTTTAAATGTCTGTGGGTTTAATACCGAACCGGGGAATTAGATCATAACAATTAGGGGAGAATAAGAGGAGGGGAAAGAGCTGGAGGAGGAGGAGGAGGAGGGCGACGACTACCTACAGGAGGGACGGGAGTTAAAGTTAAAGGCGTAGGAGGAAAAGAAAAAGGGAAGCTATGTTGATCTTACTTCAAGGAGGTGATAATATTCCGGACCCAGGAGGAATAGGAGAAGGACGAGAAAGAGAAGAGGGAAACAAAGGAGCAAGAGGGTAGTGCTTAGAAAGGGAGGCAGGGAGAAGGCACTTGGGTTTTATTAAGAGGTGATGAAGATTGTCCGGGTCCTGGAAGAATAAAAGCAGGAGAGAAAGAAGAGGGAAAAGGAGGAGGAAAATGGGTAGTAAGAAAAAGAGATGAAGGGAAGGTATGTAAGTCTTACCTATAGATGCTGAGGGTTGTCTTGTTCAAAGAGAAACAAAGAAGGAATAAGAGGAGAGGAGGAAAGAGGAAGGAGAGTAGGCTTAGTAAAAGTTGGAGAAAGGGTGAAACAACTGGGCTTTTATTAGAGGTGGCGAGGACTGGTTTAACGCAAGAGGAGGTGGAGGAGAAGAAGGACAAGGGAAACAGGAACAGGGACATGGCGGGTTGTAGTAGGAGGCGTAGGACAAAGGAGAAAAGGAGGAGGAGGAGGAGGAATGGGGAGAGGTTTGACTCTTACCTCGAGGTGGTGAGGACTGTCCGGGCCCAGGAGACTCCCCGTCTCGTCCCTGTTGGTGAGTGGTGGAGGTTCAGCCGCCAGCTTGGTCTCCACCCCGCCATTGTTCACCTCCACCACGCTGTACCTGCACACACCCTCATGAGTGTACCTGTGTACCCGTGCCTCCACATGACCAGGTGCGTGTGTCTGTGTGTCTTTGTGCCTGCGTCTGCATGATTTTTAGTCTTCACCGTGTTTGTGCAGCTGTGAGCCTGAGCCTATGCCGCAGCTTAGTGTGTACCTGTGCTTGTATCCTGTGCCCTCACCTGATGACTTTACACCTGCACCTGTGAGTGTCTGTGTATCTGTCCACGCCATCCTCTCTCTACCTCTCTTTGTGTGTTGAATTTACCTTTCCACTATTACAGACATCCCCACACTAGTGTCCCTGTGCATCTTTTCTACTTGTGTACTTTACTTTCTAGCACAATCTTGTCACTTTAGCTAAGCAGTTGGTTATGTAGCTGCACCACATCCCGGTAAACGCCCCTGTGTGCCCTAGTTTACTAAACACCTGTCTGTATCACAGCTTCGTCAGTGAGCCTGTCTCTTGCACCCGTGTGTGTGTCTAACTACCTTTGGGAGTAATCTGTGACCTCTCCCCTGAATCTTCTACAATCTGTAACTTATCATAAAAACTGTAAAGAAAATAGATTAACATGTATATTATAATAAAGCACGATTACTACTACTACTACTACTACTACTACTACTACTACTACTACTACTACTTCTACTACAACTACTACTACTACTACTACTACTACTACTACTACTAATAATAATAATAATAATAATAATAATAATAATAATAATAATAATAATAATAATAATAATAATAATAATAATAATAATAATAATAATAATAATAATAATAATAATAATAATAATAATAATAATAATAATAATATAAATATCACGACTACTACTACTACTACTACTACTACTACTACTACAACCACTATTACTTTTATACATTTTCCTCTTCTGCTCCTGCTGCTGCTCTGTCTGCTGTTATAATGATAAGAAGATAAAAATAACCTTCCCGCCACAAGTCAAGCGAACCTTAAGAGGGACAGGAATCTAGGGTCGTTATCTTTCTCTCCGCCGCGTCAGTCTGTCAAGGTGGGGTCAGGGAGGGAGGGAGGGAGGTAGGTAGGTAGGGAGGGAGAGAGAGCCGTAATTATGAGGCCTCACTTTCGTTTTCTTTTCCCTTTTTCTGTCCGTCTTCACAGCGGAATGACTTTACGAGAAGGTCAAGTGTGAGGAATTAAGAGAGTGGTGGGTAATTGTCCTTTTTCTTCCTTACTTGTTATTTCCATTGCTGTTTTTTGTGTGATATTTTATTCTATGTTTGTTTTCTTGTATTACTTGCCTTCTTTTATGCCCTTTTTTATTTGTTTTTTCTGTCAGTATCTGTGTCTGCTTCTCTCTGCCTGCTCCTCCGTCAGTCTGTCTTTTGTATTTCTGTCTGTCTGGCTGGCTGTCTCCCTGCCTGTCTGTCTGTCTGTTGTTATGATGAAGGTAAGATATGTGTTAATGTGTACGTGGAGCCATTATCATAACACACACACACACACACACACACACACACACACACACACACACACACACACCAGACACACACACAAGCAGTGAAAAAAATAATATTCTCATACCTCAGTGAATGCAATCCACCCAAACACACCGCGGAATGCATTTGGTAATTGGTTAAAAATAACTTATTCCCTCCGGTGACTCCATTAATATTCCGTAATGCTCTTCCAGTATATAAATAAATGACGCGTGGCACTCGAGTTATGCAATCGGTTAATAGCGCCGGCGAGCTCTTACGGAATGAGATAAATTAAAAGATAAAAAAAAAAAACGCTGGATGATTAATGAAACGTGTTTGTAAAAGAAGCAAACCTAAATAAAACAGCTAAAGAACCACAAATTATTATGATGGGAAAATGTATAGATGTGGTGAATGTGGAAAAATAAAATAACACGCAATGATAATAAAGAGATGGAACAGTTTAGGCACAACGTACTGGGAAAAGAGATAAAAATATGAAACGATTGCCGAGAAGATGAAATTATAAGTGTAATAACGTGGAAGAGAAAAACATACACGAAATAATAGTCCAAGAAAGGAAAAGTATAGAAAAAATAGCTGTGCAGGAGAAAAACGTATGTGATATAATTGCGAAGTTAACTAGATTAAATAAACAAAGAGAAGAAACTGATATGAAAAAAAGAAAGGAAAAATATTGATAAAAAACTAATGCACAGCGGAAGAAAATAGTATAGATGAAACAAGTGATAACATAAACAAATGGATGAAACAAATACTGAAGAAAGGATAAGTATAAACGAAATATGTGTACGAGAGGAAATTAATACATGAAAGACATTCGAAAGTAAGCAAAAATATATATGAAACAAAGACCTAAAAAAATATATATAAATGAAACAAATACAGAGATGAAACAAATCAGAACATGAAACATAATTGCGAAACGAAAGTAGTCATGATAAAAGAGAGAAATGCAGAAGTGAAAGCAGGAAGTGAAGCAGGATAAGGCAAAAACATAAATGACACAAAGGCAGGACATAAAGACAATTAGGATAGATTGTAGGAAAAGGAGAGGAAACAAAGAGACTGATGAACCAAAGGCAATAAGACAAAGGAATAGGAAAAAAAAATAAGCACACAACATGAGAGGGAAATACTGATGAATAAATATATACGTAAAAAAATAACAACACACCGTTTAGGAAGAAAAGTATTAATAAAAGAAAAAAATGTGAAAAAAACAGTGAAGTTAAAAGGATACAAAAAATACAAATAAAACGACACGAAAAGAAAATAGGAAAAATCTGAACAAAACTTGGGAAAAAAATGTTAATGGCTAAAAAAATACGAAGAGCAATATCAGTAGACTTAAAGTAAGGAAAAATAGGAAAATGTAGATGAAAACTGAGACACGAAATGAGAGAAAAGAGAAGGGAAAAAAAAGCGTATGGATGAAACTGTCGTGAGGAGAAATAGGTTAAACATCTCTAAAAAACGCTCTAAATTGTACGAATATAGAAAAAAAGGGGAAAGTAGGAATAAAAATCAATACGGTGAAGAACAAACAAACAACAACAACAAAAAGTCAAAACAAAAATAATGCAACAACAGAGTAAGAAAATTCAAATTAAACAAAGCCCAAAAAACAACACAATAAACAAAGAGAGGCAGAGTTCGCGCTGTAAAGACTGGCATCAGCTGCGGTGAATATCATTAGACGGCGGATATAGTGTCGTGGGCAGCAGCGGTGAGCCGAGCCGAGGGACGCCCGCCCGCCTACCTACCCTACCCGACTCTTCCACCTCCCGCCCCCCTTCTCTCCTTCCGTCCCTCCCTCCCGCCCCTTCGTTAGTTCTGGGACGTGGGAGGATGCTAATTTTGTCTTTCTCTCGCTCCCTTTTCTCCTCTTCTCCCTCTTTCTATCTGTCTCCTTCTTTTCTATCTCTTTCTTTCTTAGTTTGGTTGTTCTCTCGTTCTTTCGTTCTTTCTTTCTTTCCGTTAGTTGTGGGCGGTGGGAGGATGTTATTTTTGTCTTTCTCTCGCTCCCTGTTATTCCTCTTTTTTTTTCTATATATTTCTTTCTTCCTGTTTTTCTTTCATTCTTTCTCTCTCTCTCTCTCTCTCTCTCTCTCTCTCTCTCTCTCTCTCTCTCTCTCTCTCTCTCTCTCTCTCTCTCTCTCTCTCTCTCTCTCTCTCTCTCTCTCTCTCTCTCTCCGTCTGTGCTGTACCTCAAAAATAGTTAATTGGTCTGAGGAGAGAGTTTTTAATACTGCGAAAGTTTACATTGTTCCAGCTATGATTGTTTTTTTGGTCTGCTGCACAACGAGAGAATCAGAAAAGCTAATGTTATCTAATCTGCTTTTTGTCTGTTTTATCATATCTTCTTCGTCGCTTTAATCCTGCTCGCAGATTATCAGGTACCTAGTCTATTCCTGTTCACTGAGTTTGCAGGGATATTTCACGTCAAAATTCTGTCCAGTCATTTTTGCCAATCAAAAGCAGCGAAACGTACCCGAGAGTTATGATACGAAGTGAAACGTTTTACAAAAAATTCCTCCTCTCCAGCGCCACGCAGCTTGCAGTAAAGAACCTGTGATATTCGTTATTTGCATTGTTATTACTGATATCAATATTATTTTCATCATTATTATTAACATTATTACTTCCATCAAGTTCATTACGCAACACAAAGCAAAAAACGTACGTCACTTTTTATCTAAAGGGAAATTAATTACCTTGATTGCTCTTTTACCTGCTCACTTAATTACTTACATAACAGCGCACCTGGCGGCCGCCGCACACATGATTGGGGGGGGGTGAGGGGGGAGGGGGGCAGGGATGGGTAAGAATTAGAAAATAAATCATAACCGACAAAAAAAACGATCACATATAAAAAAGATACTTCCAATAAATTCGAGCGGGATACAATGAGCTTATATTTTTCCTCTGTTTTCCCGATCCATCAACTTTTAATGTTCCTCTTTTCCAGTGACTCTTATGGCGCCGCTTGTAAACGACGATCAATTAGCTTTTGAGTGGCTCTGCGCCGCCCGATAAATAGCGTTTTGAAGCCACGTTACCGTAAAGAGAGCTGGGGAGGGGAGGTGGATGGAGAGGAGGGAAATGAGATGAAAAAGGGAGGGGAGGGAAAGAGAGGGAGAGCAAGAATGATAACAGGAAAGGGCATATAGAGACAGGGAGGGGGAGAAAGAAGAGGGAATGGGGTGAGAGGGGAAGAGGAAGAAGGGGGGAGGTGGAAGACAAGAGGAAAAGTAAGGATGGTAACAGGAAAGGGCATATAGAGACAAGGAGGGGGAGAAAGAAGAGGGAATGGGGTGAGAGGGGAAGAGGAAGAAGGGGGGAGGTGGAAGACAAGAGGAAAAGCGAGGATGGTAACAGGAAAGGGAATGAGGGGAAAGAGAGGTGAGGGAGGGGGAAGGTAAGAGGATGAGGAAGGTGAAAGGAATGGAAAGAAAGGAATAGAAAAATAGGGTACGAAGGAAAAAGAAAGAAAAGGAAACAAAGAACAGACGGCGAATACGAAGAGAGGCAATGGAAGGGGGAACCAAGGGAATAGGAAAGGGATGAATATGAAAAAGAGCGAAGCGAAGGGATCATGGAAATACAGAGGATAGAAAATGTATGAGGAAAAGATTGAAAAGAGAAGGAAAAAAGACAAAGGTTCAGAATGGGAGAGGAAGACATGAGAAATATAACTAGAGGAGAGGAAACGGTAAAGAGGAGGTAAGCATATGGGCAAATTAAGGGAGATAGAGACAACGGGATAAGTGAAAGAAAAGGCGAGTATAACCACATGAATAAAGGAAAATAAGGAGAAAAAAAGAGGGAACAAAAAAGAAACGAAACAAAATAAGACAATAAGAAAAAAAGAGACGAAACGAGAGGAAAGATGGAATAAAGAGAAATACGAATAAGGGCAGTAAAACAAAGGCGAAGGGGTTGAAGCAAAGACGGGAAGGTGTGAGGAAAAACAGAGAAAGGAAGAGAAGAGGGATGATACAAGGGGATAGTGGTGCCCTGTCTTTCCTCCCTATCCACTTTCCCTTCCCTTTCCCCTCCCCTCTCCTTATTCCTTCTCTCCTCCTCTTCTTACACCGTCCCTACAGTCTCCTTACCTGCCCTTATACCTTTCTTTCCTATCTCTTCCTCTCTCCTTACCTCCTCCTTTCCCCTCCCTTCTCCTTATTCCTTCTCTCCTCCTCTCCTTACCCCATCCTTTCGAGTCTCCTTACCTACCCTTATACCTCTCTTTCCTCTCTCTTCCTCTCTCCTTACCTCCTCCTTCCCCCTCCCTTATCCTTCCCTTACACCCTACTTTTCCCTACCTTCCTTTCCCCAAACCCCCTCCTCCCCCCTGTCACCACTTCTCTCATAATCCCTCACCATACACCCTCTCCTCCACTCCCATCTCCTAACCCCCTTCCTTCCCCTCTTCCACGTGCTGAGTTAAAGGGATTCTGAATAGCTTAACAAAAAGTGATGGATATTAATGTGATCCCAATGAAATATCCACCCCCTTTATGATCCTACCTCTCCCGCCTCTCTCATAATCCTAAACTAACTCCCCTCCCCTCTCAATGCACACGCTCCCCCCCCCCCCCCCCCTTCTCTCGATCCTATTATCTCGGGTACACAGACGAACGTAATACACTGGACCGTTCATAATAAGCTGGAAACATACACACCACTCGCCCGTTGGGTCCGTATCACGCACGCCAAACGTTCGCGGGAAAGCGTTTACGAACCGATCCACTACTAAACGTTCATTATGTCCGCTCGGAAACGTTTATGAAGCGGCGAGAACGTTGATGGGTTTTGCATGATTATAGAAGCACACACACACACACACACACACACACACACACACACACACACACACACACACACACACACACACACACACACACACACACACACACACACACACACACACACACACACACACACTGAGCCTCTCCCGACTCTATCTATGTAGGGATAAAGATACCCAATTAGGCGTTGAGGAGGAATAAGGAGAAGGAAGAGAGAAAGAAGATATCCAGTCGAGGGAACTTCTCTCCTTTCCCTCCTCCCCTCCCTCTTCCTCTCTCCTACCCGCCCTTCTCTCCCTCTCCATCTCTTTCTCTCTCTCTTAGGCTGAGCAAAAACTACAAAAGTTCGAGTGAGAGGAGGAGAGAAGAGGAGGTAAGGAGGTGGAGAGATGAGGAAAAGGGAATGTTTGATGAAGGAGGAGGAGGAGGAGGAGGAGGAGGAGGAAAGACGAACGAATTATTAGAGGTAGAAAATTGAAAATACACAATTTATAAGGAAAAAAAAAAGCAACTCGAGAGAGAGAGAGAGAGAGAGAGAGAGAGAGAGAGAGAGAGAGAGAGAGAGAGAGAGAGAGAGAGAGAGAGAGAGAGAGAGAGAGAGAGAGAGAGAGAAGCTAGTCAGGGAATTATAACAGGAATTAATGGAAATCGCTCTTTTACTCATAGGTAATGGCACATAAATCCGGCTTGTGATACGGCGCTCAGTGTGTGCGTGCGTGCGTGCGTGTGCGTGTGTGTGTGTGTGTGTGTGTGTGTGTGCCTCCTATCTAGTCAACTAACGGTCGGGGTCGGGCGAACAAGAGGACAGAAAAATCAAGAAAATAGGAAAAGAAAAACCAATGAGCCTTGAAATGAGGTGCAGGAGGGAGAACGAGAGGAGGGAGAGGGAGGGAAGAGGTGGGGAGGAGGAGCTTCAAGTAGGGAAGAGAGAGTGAGCGCCGGGGAGGGAAGGAGGGGGAGGCGAGAGGGAAGGTTGGAAATGCGACAAGTCTATCTATTATATCTCAATGACACGATGATAAAACGAGTGTGTAGTGCCGGACAGAGGAAAGGGAAACCTATTACCCCCGTTATTGTGTGTCTGTCCTACTGTCCCGGGGAAGTGGTTTCGAGGGTTTTCCATTTTTTGTTTAATTGTGTGTCCGTCCATCGGTCTGTTAGGTGAGCCGCGTGGGTTGACGGGTGGTGTGTGGAAGGAGCCCGTGTGGTGTTGGGGGAGACTGCGCGTATGGCATCGTTAGTCAGGATGGAGCTACGGGTACAGTAAGTTGGTTTGCTTGTAAGTCAGTGGAAACGTCTGTTGGTAAGCTAATGAGATATTGTAACATCTTTTGTCCAGTCATAATGGAGAATTTGCGTCTCGGTCAGTGTGTTGAAGAGTCGGTCCAGCAACAAGTCATCCAGAGACAGTCATCCACTCACCCTCGCCACCAACACTCACTTGGACACGGGTCTTAGCTGCGTGTAGGTGCCCAGCCCGGCAGAGGCGGCGCGGGCGTCTGCCTCGGCCTCCTCAATCAGCCGCAGGTGTGCTTGGGCCTTGCGCTCCTCGTTGACGATCCTCTTGGCGGCGCAGAAGATCTTGTAGTAGACGATGACCATGACGGTGAGCGGGATGTAGAAGGAGCCGAAGGTGGCGTAGATCTGGTACCAAAAGTTGTTGCACACCTCACAGATGGTGCCGTCGCCGTGCTCGTTGCCGAGGATGAGGATGGGCGGCAGGCTGATGAAGGCGGCGCCCAGCCACACGAAGGCGATGTAGGCCACCATGCGGCGCGGCGTCCGCTTCACGCCGTACTCCAGCGGCCTGGTGATGGCCAGGTAGCGGTCCACGCTGATCATACACAGGTTGAGGATGCTCGCCGTGCACGACAGCACGTCGAACGAAACCCAAACGTCGCACGCCAGGCCTCCGAACTGCCACTCACCCAGCAGCTCCAGCAGGAGGGCCATGGGCATCACCAGCAGCGCCACGCACAGGTCCGACACGGCCAGGCTCACCAGCAGGTAGTTGTAGGGCCGCCGCAGTTTCCTGACGAGGCAGACGGCGACGCAGACGAGTAAGTTTCCAATGACAGTGCCGATGATGATGAGCAGCAGGACTAGCACCAGCAGCACGCGACTCACGATCTCCGGCCCCTCCTCCTCCTCCTCCGAGGCAGCGCCTGAGCCGCCGCCTGCCGTCACGTTCGTCGGCTCCACCGTCACCGCCGTTGACCCGACGCCTGACATTAGTTCGTGGGCGTCTGGGGCCAGGATGTGGGGGGCCTCCGACGGCTGCAGGAAAAGACTCGCGGCGTGGGACGTGTCGAGGAACGTGAGTAAGGGCGCTGTGGACCTCGTGGTGGCCAGCATGGCCACCCACTGACCCGGCGCACGCCGCAGCTAATCAGGCCGCTGCTCAGCCCCGAGTGCCATGTCACCAGCCACAGGTCATCAGCATCTCCATCTCCACACCTCTCCAGAGGCACCCCACTCAACACCACCGACACCTCCTCCTCCTCCACCTCCACCGCCGCCGCCGCCACCAGGTACGGCTAATCGATAACACACTAGTCGATGCTCTGTTCTTCTCTTACTCGTCCTGGGCCAACCTGAACACACGCACACACACACGCACGCACCTCGCGGCTTCAGGACACGCCACACATCTCAGGGAATCCTGCAGGAGGCGTTGTGATGGGTCCAAGGAGGCGTCTACCGTCCTCGTCTTCGCCAGAGTCTCGACATCGCTGGCGGAGAGGTCGTCAGGGTCACTGCCTGGAGAAGATTACATGCCCAGCTGCGCCTCTTACGCCTCCTCGTGTTTTTTCCTCAGTCACATCTGCGGAGGAGCGAGAGAAGGAGAAAAGTTAAAAGTTGCAGTGCTTAGGGGAAAAGTTTGATTGATGGGTGTGTGGGTGTGTGGGTGTGGGTTTAATTTTTTTTTGAGAATATAATTATTGTAAAGACATTTTCGACAAGTTGAGTGAAGGAGGAAGAAGGGAGCCCGGGTGTGTTTGAGATGAGTTTATTCCCGCGTAGTTTCGCTTTCTGAAGAAGCAGAAGCGAAACTAGTCGGGAATAAACTCATCTCAAACACACGCGCGTTCCCTTCCTCCTCCTTCACTAAATATAATTATTATAAAACACAAATAGTGATAAAAGACAATGCTGGATTATAAAAGAAAAGAAAAGAAAATACGACGAAAAATACAATACGAAATAAAATGGCCAATAAAGGAAAAGGTCAAGGTATAGGAGTAGGTACAGGACGAGGAGGAGGAGGAACAGGAGGAAGACCAGGAGGAGGAGGAGGACGAGGAGGAGGACGAGGAGGAAGACAACGACGATGAAGGGATCAACAGTAATCTCAAAATCTCATAAATTATCACGTTTCAGGTCTCCAGAAGCTCATCCTCCTCATCTGTGACCTCTCCTCCTCCTCCTCCTCCTCCCCCTCCTCCTCCTCCTCCTCCCTCTCCTCCTTCTCCCCTTTGTTTTCTATTTCTCTATTTCCAGTTCCTTTAAACCTCTCGTCCAGTTTTGAGAAAAGAGAATGATTAGATAATATTAAACAAAATAGTCATGGAATGCAAGAAAATGTAAATAACGAATGAAAAAAAGAGAAGGAGAAAAAGGAGGAGGAGCAGGAGGAGGAGGAGAAAGAGGAGGAGGATGAAAAGGAGGAGCGAGAGGAGACGAAAGAATGGTTAATATAAAGTAATTTGTAAAAGTTAAGGAAATTTTGAAGGATTTTTCTTAAGGAGTTGAAGTGCAAAAGAAGGAGAATAAGAGGGTGAGGAGCAGGTGGAGGAGGAGGAAGAAAAGAAGGAGGAACACAAAGAAACACAAAGGAAGAACAAACAACAGCAGACTTGATGTTTGTGACAAGCTACACTAATTATCTTTCTCCTTCCCTCGTCCTTCTCCTTCTCCTTCTTTCCCTCGTCTTCCACTTTCCCCTCCTCCTCCTCCTCCTTCTCCTCCTCTTCCTTACTTTACCTCTGAATTTATGCTACTATTGTTGTCAGATTGAAGGAATATATAAAAGGAATATTGAGGATGAGCGTCACATAAGCTTTCTGATCTCCTTTTGATGGCGCAGTACGAAATAATATTAATACCAATAGCAAAACTCTGGCACGCGCACACACACACACACACACACACATTCACTCATAATCCCACCCCGCCACCCCCACATGAAATACGGAGTGAGGAGAGGCTTTACTTAACTAACAATAAGATAACAAGAGACTTATTAACAGGCAACAAGACCGGAAACTCTCTATAACACCAAGCCTTTAATGCTGTCACGATGAGGCAGTCAGCTGATGCGATATGGTGTCAGTCCAACTTCATCCTCCTCACCCCCTTCCCCCTCCCCGCTGCTGCATCCCCGTCCATAGCGCCGCCGCCTCATCAAAGGACCGATTATCACCTCACTTCACACCTGGGCTTGCTAATTAACGTTGTGAAGTCATTAAATCTCTCTCTCTCCCTCTCCCTCTCTCTCTCTCACACACACACACACACACACACACACATAAACACACACACACACACACACACACACACACACACACACACACACAAACACACACACACACACATGGATGGCTACAGAGGCAAGGTGTGTGTACGTAATCTGCTTTGTTGGGGATTTAAACTTTTTTTTTTTTCAGTCTTCACGGCAGCGCGCACTTAAGCTCGAGAGAGGATGATGTCAATGGTGATGGATGTGATGTTTTTATGGAGGGTTATTTAGTTATTAGCTCTATTATTGTCATTGTTGTTGTATATCCTGTTGTTATTCTTCTTCGTCATCATTTTCTTCTTTCTTTTTCTTCTTCTCTTCTTCTTCTTCTTTTTTCCTCTTCTTCTTTTTCATTATCATCATCTTTTTTTTTCTTCTTCTTTTTTTTTCATTGTCATCATCATCACCTTCTTCTTCTTCTTTTTCTTCTTTTTCATAATCATCATCTTCTTCTTTTTCATTAGCATCATCTTCTTCTTCTTCTTCTTCTTCTTCTTCTTCCTCTTCTTCATCTTCTTCTTCTTGACACTATTACTGTTATTACGTTCGCCAGCTTCATTACGAAAGACATCATCGTAGTTATCTCTCACAACAGTGTCAGCATTAATTTGTCGCTTTGTTGCTCAGAATCTTGAGGGATTTGCACGTAAGAGGTATGTCGTGGATCTCTCTCTCTCTCTCTCTCTCTCTCTCTCTCTCTCTCTCTCTCTCTCTCTCTCTCTCTCTCTCTCTCTCTCGTTCTCTCCACCCTCACTCCCACTTACATTGTTACTTGGTTGTGGTGAATGATCTACATAACTTTTTCTCTTCACACGAACAGTCATTACACTCACTCTCTGTAAACTCGCTCCCACTCGCCTCTATTCTTTCCTATTACTGAGAAGTGAGGATTTCTTGCGGCCATTCCTTTCATAGCCATTATTGTGTTGGTGCTCGATTCCGCTTCTGTGACTCCGTTTTTCCCTCCCTGCTATTTTTGCATCTGGTGGTCGTTGATTAGTTGTGATTATTTCTCGGCGTTGCTGTTGCTGTAGCTGATTGTGTGTGTGTACTCGAGGGATTACGAAGGGATAGGAATTCTGTGATGTCTGAAATTACTTCACTGCGGGGATGAATGTTTGAGATTTAGAGTTAAGTGACTTTGAGTATTTCGTCCCTGTTGTATGTCAGTTCGTAGTTACATCTTTTTGTTGCTGATTAGTGTTTTGATGAAAAGAATGATTTACTGATGCCACAACAAACACAGCTGGCGCCACACACACACACACACACACACACACACACACACACACACACACACTAAAAAACAATATCCACGTCAATTTTTCAACTAGCACAGAGTTAATTAAGGCTTAGCTTAGATCTGACACACACAGAGTAAAAGTTGCAGATAAATATAAGGAGAGGAAAAACCGTATCTGACGCCGCATCAAGTATAGCTGCAGGAGATAAAGTGGAAACAGCGGCCACTTGGGAACGCAGGTGTAAGTCGGGCGATACCTGTCCCCGCTAGCAAAGGTCACCGGCCCCACGCGAGCACCGGAAAAGAGAAGCCAAGTATGAAACGGAACAAGACTCAAGAGCTCGGCATTGTTAGCGACTCGAAAGTTTGTTTGACCCGAACCTTTACTGACCGACTTGGCAAAACACTTAGACAGCAACGATAAAAAAAAAGATGTGATGTAATAGTAGAAAACCAGAACGCAATAATTTTAACGACACACACACACACAAAAAAAATCACCATTCCTTCATGATTGCACTACATAGACCACATAAAAAAGAGGGGTAAGTAGAAAATAACACACAAAAAAACAAGTAAATTACAGCAACTCCCCCCCCCAAAAAAAATTCGAACATTTACTGAACTAGACCAACACACTCATACAGCAACAATAAAAAAAAAAGTTAAAGAGGAGTAATAAAAAAAACGCAATCATTTAAACGGAACAAAAAAAAAATCACCACTTCACATTATTGAACAACACTCAGACCACAAAAGAAAAAAGAAAAGGAAAATAAACACGTAAAAAAACAGCAAAACCAGTAAAAATATTGTCACTTCAAGATCGAGGAGAGTTAAAACCTGACGTAGGAAAATAACGAAAGGGCAACAGCAGAAGCAAGATCCCAACACATTCACTTCTACGAACCTGCAAGGAACGCATTTAAATTACAAACACAGAGAAAGAGTTGACGTCGCCTTATTTATTTAGTCACAGTATTTATTTTTCACCTCTCGAAAGACGAACACGAAGTTACAAAGCACTTCAGAAAGGAGAAGAGAGAAGAGGAGAGGAAAGGGGAAGAGCAAAGAGGAGAGGAGAGGGGAGAGGAGAAGAACAGAGAGGAGAGGAGAGGTAACGACAGGAAAGGCATTAAGGGACGAGAAAATGAGAAAGGAGAGAAGAAGAAAGGAGACAAAATAACTTGAAATGGAATGAAGCGAGAGGTCATAAGAGGAGGAGGAGGAGGAGTAGAGGATAAAAGACGAAAGACAAAGTGCAACACAGAAACATTGAAATACACAGCACTTCCTTCCTCAAGCAAAGCCGGCAGCACGGAGCTTCAACGAGGCATCCAGACGCATTAGCAGTAGTATGCAGATGCCTCGTGAGGGTGGATGGAAGCGCACAATTATTCCTTTCTGTGAGGCCGAGGCGGAGACGAGGAATAGTGTTGTGATGCCAAGGCGCCGACATCGAGATAGCATGACATAGAGACTTACTAATAGAGGGAGAGAGAGAGGGGGGTAGGGAGGTAGGGAAGGGGGGAGAGGGCGTAAAAGAGAGAGAGAGAGAGAGAGAGAGAGAGAGAGAGAGAGAGAGAGAGAATCGTTCCCCACCTGTCATAAGTTATTTCACACCTATTTAAGAACCATCACCATCACCACCACCACAACCACCTACGCCACCCAGGGACTCAACCAACGATGCAAATGTGTGAGACAGTAAACATAAAAATCAGTTTCTGCATGTTTTTACTTTAACTGAAAATCCACCTCCTTTCTCTTACTTTCTTCTTTATATTGTTTTCTTTTGTCTTCTCGTTTCTTTTTCTTGTACCAGTTGATATTCTTTACTTAGTTTAACCCTCGTCATCTTCCTTCGCTTCATCTTCATCCTGTTATTCCTCTTTTTCTTCTTCACATTTTCCTCGTCCTCAAACTTTTCCCTTCTTTTCCTCCTCTCACAAACGGTTAAAAACGATGAACGATCAGTGGATAGAACAGGAAGGAATTCTCGCCCAAATTTACCTGCAAGAGTGAGGTGATGAAAAAGGGTGTGAGGGGAGGAGGAGGAGGAGGAGGGAGAATGAAGGAAGGAGAAAGAGGAGGCGGTAGGGAGGAGGGAAAAGGGGGGACGGAGATGATGTAGGATATGGAAGTGCAAGGGTAAAGGGTTAAAATTTTGAAGGAATAAGATGAAGTGAATCGTAAGTAACATAAAGATGATGAGGAGAAAGAAGATGGAGAGGACGGGAGGGATGAAGATAAAAGAAAAGAAGGAATGTGACGAAATTAACGGGGGAAAAGACCAAGAGGAAATTGATAAGAACGAGAAAAAGGGAAAAAAACAAAGAAAGAAGGGAAAATGAAAAGTGAGATAATGAGGAGAAAGAAGATGGAGAGGACGGGAGGAATGAATATAAAAGAAAAGAAGAAATGTTACGAAATTAACGGGGAAAAAGACCAAGAGGAAATTGATAAGAACGAACAAAAGGAAAAGACAATGAATGAAGGGAAAATGAAAAATGAGAAAAATGAAGAAGAGAAGAAAAGAACCCGTTGAAAAAAGAGGTAGAGGAGCGATAATATTTTTTTTGCCTTCACTTTTTAAATCGAAAAAATAGCAAACAATTACCCCGGCTGATTATATTACAGGAACTTAATTTTAATGCCTCAAACAGCAGGTTAGGCACTTTTCGATGCATGCAACAATCTATTAAATATTTACACGATTTTTTTTCCTTCGCCGTGTCAGAATTTACTTTTTTTTATTAGTATTCATTCGCTGGCGTGATTATATATTTTTTCTCTCTTCATATTTTTCTTTATAAATTAGATGATAATGCACATGAATAACCTTAGTCACCCTTTCTTTATCTTCTTCCTTTTCTCCTCCTCCTCTTCCTCCACTTTTCATTCTCCTGCGTTCTTTTCATTTGCTTTCTTTTCATAGTCATATTTAAGAACGCGTTTTTAGACCAAAGTCCTTCCTTTCTTCCCCTTCACCCTTCTTCTCCTATTCCTCTTCTTTCTTCTCGTCCTCATCCTCCTTTCCTTTCATCGGTTTTCTTCTTTTTTTCAATATTTAAGGAGTTTTTGGACGACGAATCGCTGTCCTTCCATGTCACTGCTCCTCCTACCATCCTCTCTTCCACTTCCCCTTCTCCCTCCCCCTCCTCGACTTTCCTATACCCCTTCCCCCTAAACCTCACACCCCCTTCTTACCCGCCCCCAGTGCCCAGAGGTGACTCGAGGCCGCAATGAATATGAACTTCGGCGTCGGAGTTATGATTGCTAAACTTTCACGTCCGTTCGAATCCCGAGCTTCATTTGGGAGTCACTTCACCCGGGGAGATATTTTTTACTGACTCGGCATTTTCATATATTTTTTTCTCGTTATTTTTCATCTTTCACATATAATTTTTTACGTGGTTTCTTCACATATTCTTCCCCGCAAACAGACAGACAGACATACAGATAGATAAGTAGACGCAGAGACACACAGACAACCCCCCCCCCCACACACACACACACCTAAAAAAAGTTTGAATACACTTAATTACAGGAAAGAAAGAGATAACGTTAAAAAAAGTCACGTCAGCAGAAACTATGAATAAAAAGTAAAGTGCAGAATAACAATATCGCAACAAAGAATAAAAATAGCAAGTCAGAACAGCTCCAGAAGGGGGGGGGGGGGGGGTCTTACTGGTCGGGTGATGGGTGAAGGAAAATTAATAGTGGGGTTGGTGAGGATGACGGGGTGAACGAAAATGAGGGGAGGAGTTGGTGAGGATGACGGGGTGAACGAAAATGAGGGGAGGAGTTAGCTAGGGTGATGGGGTGAAGAAAAATAGTGGTGTGGTTCGCAAGGGTGACGCGATGAAGGAGAGTAGTGGAGGGGTTACCGAGGGGGTGATAAATGAATCTTGCGTGTGTGGGAAGGAAGTAAAACAGTGGAGAGACGTAAGAGATGTCAAAGGGAGGGTAGCGGACGAAGGATACACGCGGCCTCACTTTGCTATGGGAGGCAGCGGCGGCCAAGGTAATCACATCGCCTCGCCAGATTGACAGTAAACAAGACCGCTAACACCCTTAACAAGACGCCCCCGACCACGACCCTGCTCTCCCTGGCCACCCTCCCACCTCACGCCAAGCACACAACATCATAACTCACACGTATTCTCTTCCCAAGCGTCGATATGAAAAAGTACGGTTGTCTTTCCAAACGTCGACATCCAAACATTAAACCAAACATTAAAAAAAAAGAAACCTATCCTTTGCAACGTGTAAGTAATTATTTTATGTGGGAACTAAAGGGCGAGTAAGAAGAGACATTAGGCTTTCGCTCCTCTTTAAATCTAATCTGGCAAACAATCTCTCTCTCTCTCTCTCTCTCTTTGAAAAACAGACTTAAGTTATGTAATCCTTTGTGATGTTCAATTAAGACACACACACAAAAAAGAGGAACTAGACAAAACGAACCTCCCTTGTCTGTCAATCGTCCTCCGACAACCAGAAACTAATATTGATGATTTGGTAAATATAACATAACCCTTCACGAAAAGTAGATAATTAATTTAGACAAAAGAAATAAAGGACAGAAAAGTAAGGCCCACCCAGACGCCTTTCCCAGCCAGCCTCCCTCCAGCCACGCATCGCCATTCCCTTCACCTCCTCACCGCACATAAGGAAGCCATTGGTCCGCCGCCCGAGCAAAGAAGCGTCGTTACGTGGAGATTAACGGGCCAGACAAACTGCAAAAGCCTCAGTAACAAAGCCCCAACGAACTCCTTTCCTTCCTACCTATCGCCATCCCTTCCACCTCCTTCGCGTCCTTCCTACATCAGCGAGAGAGAGAGAAAAAAATATCCTCAAGACACATTTTTTTTTACAGTGAAGGAGGTGCCTCAGCTCAAGGGCAATAAAAAGACACAAAAAGAGGTCACGGAAAAATGGCTTCGGAACAAGACACCGACGTTATTTTCCTCGTTATAGAAGTTTTAAGAGTCAGGAAACGACTCAAAACATAAATAACTAGACGGCCTTGACCTCCATCTTCTTCTACCTTTCCTGATCCTCCTCCACATCCTCCTAATCCTCCTCTTCCTCATCTTCCTTCCCCTCCTCCTCGTTCACCTCCTTTCCCTCCATCTTCTAATCTCAGCATCGCCGTAACAAAGAAAACGAAAGAAATGAAGCAAAGAATGGTAATAAAAGGTTAACGTCCCAATATATCGACGTTAATTAATCGTGAAGAAGAAGTAAGTTGAGAAGCCGAGTAACAAGAAGCCTTATTCCCCCCTCTCGGTTATCATAAGAGTTCAAAATAATGCTGTCTCTCGCGGGCATGACCTCTCCGCTGTCTGTAATATATAAATAATCCAATAAAAAAAAAACTGAGGACATAAATAATGAATACACGGAGTTACAATTAAGGTAAAACATAACAGACTGGGTTGAAATGAAAACAAACAAATAAATCACAGCCAAAATATGATGAATGCCAAAAACAGAATCAACAGTAATAATCTGAGAGTAAAGAGGAACGCTGACACATAAAGAAAAAAAGACCCATTTAATACCAAAACTTAATTAACAGCTTACGTGGACACTGAAAGACCGTGTTAAGATAATGATGAAACATAATAGTGTCTGAATGAGGCGGACAATGGGACGAATGAAATATGCTAAAATTATTCAGTCTGCAATATTGTGATGCAGATTTAGGACGTTGAAAGTTTTAATTCGTCAATGCAACGAAACACAAATCTGGGGTGTGTGTGTGGGGGGGGAGAGAGAGAGAGAGAGAGAGAGAGAGAGAGAGAGAGAGAGAGAGAGAGAGAGAGAGAGAGAGAGAGATATGGACAGTTAGATAGATGGATAGATAGACAGCTAGACAGACAGATAGACAGACAGACAGATAAATCAAGAGAGAGATAAAGGGAAAGAGAAAGGGAAAGGGAAAGAATGCAAAATATAAAGCAAACGAAAATGAAAATTGAAACTGAAGACGAATCCTGGAAAAAAAATATAAAGACAACCAATGTAAAATAATGGTAAAATACGGCATGGAATTTAAGTATCGTAGAACAAGTTTGTGAAAGAAAAACTGCAAAAAACGACACATAAAGTATTGAAAGAAAACGAGACGGGAAGCTTTCACGTCTGGTCTCTTCCTTCCTTCTCTTCCTCCTCCTCCTCCTCCTCCTCCTCCTCCTCCTCCTCCTCCTCCTCCTCCTCCTCCTCCTCCACACACACACACACACACACACACACACACACACACACACACACACACACACACACACACACACACACACACACACACACACACACACACACACACACACACACACACACACACACACACACACACACACACACACACACACACACACACACACACACACACTCTTTTTTCCTATTTTCCTCCACACATTATCCTAATCTCGCAATATGAATTTTAAGCAGATTAATGTGGCGGGTAATTAGAGATAAAAAAAGTAGAAATCGAATGAAAAAAAAACAATTATGAAAAAAGTTAATCAGCTACATGACTGCCATGGGGCCCAATTAGATGCAATTTATTCCTACAGTAACAGTTTAATTACATCACGAATGCTACGTAAATAATCCGATGTATTCATAATTGGCACTTGAGGGAAATATGGCGTTTATTGTCCAATTGTTTGGCGTACAGGTAAAAAGAAATCAGAGGGAAAGTAGGAGAGTGGGAAGGAAAAGTGAGGCTTATAACCCCTTGCTTGCGGATTTCCTACAAGAAGACATCACCAAGCTACAGGAATGGAACAAAAAGTGGCTGCTACAATTCAGTGAAGAAAAATGTAAAGTCCTGCACCTTGGGAGGGAATATCCAGCATACCAATACCGCATGGGAAACACTCAGCAATCCACCACAGAGGCAGAGAAAGACCTGGGAGTGTATGTTACCAGGCTACCACTGAAAGCCAAATCCATGCCATTCGCAGCAGACGGGATATAGAAAGTGGAAAGAAAGTACGTAAGAGGATAACAGAGGAAAATGTAAGAGAGAGAAGAAACGGCAAGATATTCAGAGATAAAATGATCAGAAAAAAAAAGGAACAAAAAATGGTAGAAGCATAAAAGAAAGGAAGCTGATGAGGAGAGAAATGAAAAGAAAAAAAATGGTAAAGAATGAAATGAAGAAACAGCTTGTGGTGGGATGCAAATTCAATGAAGATAACAAGGAGAAAATGAAGAAAGAATGGAAAGAGAGAGGGAGGGAAAGAGAAGGCAAAATGAGAGATTATAAAAAAAATAAGGAAGAGAGGAGGAGGAGGAGGAGGAAAGAGAGAGGAAAAATCAATACAAGAAATAAGTGATGGAAGAATGCTGGATACGAGTAACAAAAAAAAAAACAAGATAATGGAAAAGAAAGGGAATCGTAAGGATAAAAAAAAAAGAATAAGCTACAAACGAGAGAGGGAGAAGAGGGAAGGAAAGAGCGGAAGAAGAGAAGGAATGGAAGGAAGGAAAAAAAAGAAGAAAAAAACATAAGAAAAAAACCCGGATACAAGAAAAAAAGTATGGAAGGCAGGAAAAAAAGAGAGGAGAGGAGAGAGGAAAGAAGAAAAGAAATAAACTAGAAAGGGAGAGAGAGAGAAGGAAAGGCAGTATAAAAGGAAGGAAAAACAAGAGACGCACGACAAAATAAACTGGAGACGAAAAAGCGAGAAAGGAAAGAAGGAAAAACGAGAGGAAAGGAAGGGAGAACGAAGGAAAAATTAAGCTAGATACGAGTTGAAGAAGAGAAGGAAAGAGAGAAAAGAAAGGAAAAGGAAACAGGAAAAAATAAACTGAATAAGAGAACTGAAGAAGAAAAAATGAACGATACAAGAGAGAGAGAATGGCTGCAAAGATAAAGGAAAAGAAAGAGAGAAACGCAGTAATAACTAACCTCAGCGGTTCGATAAATAGTGGAAATGGGAGGAAAAAATAAGGGAAGGAGAGAGAAAAGAGGAAAAAAGGGGTAGAAAAGAACGGAGGCTTAACCCCAGGATTAATACAGCCTGGACAGCATTTGCGTGGCTGCGTAAAGTGAGGAGCCTGATGAAAGACTCCAGAGATTGGCAGCATTCAGCGGCGGTTAATGCAATCAGCCCAGCGACGCGTGAAATACAAAGCAAAAAGAAAGCACCACGCATGGACAGAACCCACGGACGGACGAAATGAACGAACAGAAAACACGGACAGACGAAATAAACAATAGGACCAATAGACATTCATACATAGAGATAGACGGATGAAGAGAATGACGGATACGGATAATCATACATGAACGAACAGATAGATGGACACACGGACAGACTGAAGGACGGGTAGGCGTAGGACACAAAGAGATGGACGGAGAAGTGGACAGACGAACGAATATTTACCGAGTTAAAAAAAAAATCGGAGACGAAAAATATGAGAATGGTGAATTCGCAAATCAACGGACAGATGGATTAATAGAATGTTGGAGGGACGGAAGGGTAAATATTGTAACGCAGACGAACATATGTACGGACGGAAATATAAATAAGGGTAGAATGCGGACCCTTATATATAAGAGTAAAAACATTGACGAGGTAAAGGGAAACAGATAAATATGAAACAATTACAGACAGAAAAAGGCAGATACACACATACAAAACATATGCAAACACAGCTGACACACACACACACACACACACACACACACACACACACACACACACACACACACACACACACACACACACGCACACACACACACGCACACAAACACAAGCACACATATGTGTATATATTTAGCTCAATCTATATCTATCTATCTATCTGTCTATTTCTACAGCCACTTATCTATCTATCCATCTCTATATAAATCTCTCTCTCTCTCTCTCTCTCTCTCTCTCTCTCTCTCTCTCTCTCTCTCAACCTATCTATCTATATTGTTCCAATTGGAAAACTTAAGTCTCTCTTCCCATTTTATTTGACCACTTGGGTGCGTGCTATCAATGAACACAAACTTCGGCAACACAAACTTTTTGAAACCAAACCGCGTGTAAAAACTCTAGACCAAAATATTGCCGTACAAACACAGCCTAACAAGACATTCGAGTACATTCTTTCTTTCCTCTACTTCTCTAACAACCATCACAACTACTGGACGAGAAACACTCCAACGCGACCCGAATAAAAGTGTCTTTCTCCGACTCCAAATCCCTCTGACCACTCGGGTGATCGTGGACAAAACAACGAGGATCCGCTAACATTCCACGGGATTAGCCTGCCGCGTTTCAGTAGCCACTCAGCGCAGGGACGAGTGAGCGCCGAGACTTCTGGGAACACGGCAGCCTCGGCGGGCCTGATGGGGATGAAGGCCCGAGGGGACGCACGCTGGATGGCCGAGAGGAGGAAAAGGTATTGAAACACGAAGAGGCTGGGGTGGTGGTGGGGAAAGAGGAGGAGGAGGAGGAGAAGGAGGAAAAGGAGGAGGAAGAAGAGGAGGGAGAAGAACAGGAATACGTACGACTATGCGATATAGAATTGATATTATTTAACTTGCTTTGTGAGAAACTGATAATCTCTCTCTCTCTCTCTCTCTCTCTCTCTCTCTCTCTCTCTCTCTCTCTCTCTCTCTCTCTCTCTCTCTCTCTCTCTCTCTCTCTCTCTCTCTCTCTCTCTCTCTCTCTCTCTCTCTCTCTCTCTCTCTCTCTCTCTCTCTCTCTCTCGCATTATCCATGAAAAGAATCCCCGCCATTGTTCCTTCCATTCTTACACCGTTCTCAATTTCCCTTCATCTCCTTCCTTCTCCTCGCTCCTCCGCTTACATCCCTCAGTGTACACGCCGGTGCTTCCCTCTGGCGCCTTTCATCTTAAAGCTTGTGTTCGGCTGTTCTTTTTTTCTACCGTTCCTTCCTTCCCTCATTTCGTCTTCCCTTCCCTCGCCGTCTTCTCCGTTTCCTTCCGGTTTGTCTTCTTCATACATTTCTCTTTGTCGTCTCGAGGTTAATTCCCTTGGGACTATTTTTTTTTCGTCTTTCCTCCTCCCGTCACATTTTCCTTCATTTCTCTTTATTCGTATTCTACTGCTTTCGGTACTTAACTCCTATATGCTCTTTTTTTTTCCCTTCGTTTTCTCTTTTCTCTAATCCATCTTTATCACTCTTACTTTCATTCCATTATTCGTTCCTATTTTCCATCGTCACTTATTTCCTCATTTCCCATTTCAATTCCACACCTGACATCTCTTTTCGCTGCCTTTCCTCATTTTTACTTTCTTATGTCGTATTTCCTTCCATTACTCATTCTCTTTTCTCTCTCTCTCATTACTCGTCTCCCCTTTTCATTACAGATTCCGATATCACATTCATTACCTTCCCGTCCGTCTGTCTTTGCACTTTCTCTCCCTTCCTCCTTCACATTCCTTTCATTCCTGCCACCTTTCCCGCACTGCCCCACTCGGAGACCCTTCCCATCATCCGTCTCTTATACCTTTCCCGCGGCAGAAGTCGGACAAATCATCTCTACCTGGCCATTTCCTAGTACCTGAGGTGAATGCCCGTCCCTGAACGTCTCTTAAAGCGTTGGCAGTCGTATGGATAATTGTATCTCCTTTCTTTATCAACTGCTCTTTTTTATTTCCATTCACCGTCCTTCAGAACACGTCCTAGTCACTTTCCTGTCTTTTCTATCCGTCAGAATCGCCAATGAATACCTTTTAGAACGTTTGTATCTGTAGAAACATCGTATCTCTCTCTTTTTACGCTCTTTTTTCTTCTCTTTACATACCCGTCTCTTCGCCCACGTCTCAATTATCACACTGCCTTTTCCATCCGTCAGAATCGTCAGTGAATACCTTTTAGAACGTGGTTATTTATAAAAGCACCATCTCTCTTTTTTAACGATCTTATTCCTTCTCTTTACATCCCCGTCTCTCCGCCAACGTCTTAGTCACCGCCCTGTCGCCTCCAGTCCCGTCACCGCTGTCATCTGCCTTTGACATCCCGCCGCCAGAGGGACGATGGATAGATAGGGAGGAGGACAAAGTTATGGACGTGAGTTTTTCCGAAGTCTTTCCTTTATCAATACGAGTCCTGGGGCTTCTAAAAAGGAGATGAATGGATGTGTTTGAGACGCGCCCTTCTCGCTACTTTGTATGACTTCATATGATTATGGTAATTATTTTCTTCCCCTCCTCGCTCCGGCTTTTTCTTCTCTTTCTCTCCCCTCTCACTATCTCTGCCTTTCTCTCCTCCCCCTGCGTGCACACAAGACAGGGTTGGCATTCATTTCTCGGAACAAAACAGCAAAAGGAGTTGGACGTGAAGGAAATGGGGCTTCTCCAGCAAACACGAACACAATCTGTATGAATTAAACTGTCTCAAAAAAGAAAATTAATATGATTCGATGCAACGAAAGACTATAACATAATACAAGATAATACCAAAGTTGCTGATGGATAAATAATACTTTCCTCGAAGGTGTGTGTGTGTGTGTGTGTGTGTGTGTGTGTGTGTGTGTGTGTGTGTGTGTGTGTGTGTGTGTGTGTACGCGGGCATCGGTCAGTTTCACCATGAAATAACAAACAATATTTCAGCGTTGAATCTTTATCACTTAGCGATAATTTAATTAGTGTTGACAATTGCTAACTGGGCTGTGTGCGAGATTATTAAACAAAACGCACAAACAGATGCATAGAAATCGTACGAGGAAATAAAAGTAATCTTCACGCCACTAAAAAAAAATTGAATGTTAACTCTTTCAAATAACAACAACAAAAAAAAAGCAAGAAATAAAGAAGAAAATTAGACGTCTAAGAAATCCAAATCCGGGAATACAATTGAAGTAAACGAACTGAGAATAAGCCAAACGAAGCCGTAAAATCAAGCGAAGCAACGGAAACCTGTAGGCAAAGATAAAAGAGATAGAAGGAGAGCAAAAAATTATGATTAAAGGAAAATGGAAAGATGAAATAGGAATGTAGGATGAAAGTAGGATGGAAGGATGAAAGTACGGTGAACTAAAAATATTGGATAAAAAATAGGTAGGAATGAAGAATAAAACTTGGACGAAAGGACCAAGTAGAGTGAAAGTAGGAATGATGATGATGATGACGAGGAGGAGGTGGAGGAGAAACAGAAGGAAAGAACAAAAAGGAAAAGGAGATGAAAGAACCGAAAAGAGCAAGAAAGGAGAGGAAAGAAAGAATATAAGGAAAAATAGGACAAGATAAAGGAGTGAATAGGAAGAGAACGATAAAGAAGAAAAAGAGAGAAGGAGGAGGAGGAGGAGGAGGAGGAGGAGGAGGAGCAGCGGATAACAGAAAATTTATACTTGCCGGAACCATTTTTCTCACTTAGTTCTTGTTTTGGTTTGCTTTCCGGGCTAAATGCTTTCCCATTCTTTACTCCCCCCCCCCTTCTCTCTCTCTCTCTCTCTCTCTCTCTCTCTCTCTCTCTCTCTCTCTCTCTCTCTCTCTCTCTCTCTCTCTCTCTCTCTCTCTCTCTCTCTCTCTCTCTCTCTCTCTCTCTCTCTCAAAGTGGCTCTATTCATGAAAAAAGTTGATCTCTCCATGTTAAGCTTCTGAGTGCTCGCTTCTAATCGGACAACACAAAAACAACAGCAGCCTCTCTCCTCGTTTGATCTCAATAACACGGTGCGCCGACACGCTCGCAACGAACAACAAGCCGGGTAATCTGATCAGTGACGTAGAACAGTCCAACCTCAGGCTTCCTTCTACCTCACGTCTCCCTCCCTTATATCGTCACACAGAGCCAGGATTTCTATTTCCCCAGTAAAAGAAGCAGCTCAAGGGTAAATTAAAGCCCATACTAAGAGCTGATTCTGTACAGGTTAATGGAGCTGACTGGCTTGAAGAGAGGTAATAAAGTGCGGTGCCTCTCATCCTCTTCGTCCAGATATGTAATACCCTTGAGTCTGTTCGTTTTCCATCTATTTGAATTACTATCCAGATTTTGCCCCTTGTATGTACTTCAATAGCTTCCATTTCTTCTCTTCGCCTCCTTGTTTTTCCCTTTCTTAACCTTATTTTTATTCCTCCTCACTTCCTCCTTTTACTACTCCTCTTGCTTGCTATCTTTTTAATATTTCTTTCTCTTTTACAGCAAATTTCTTTCCAGTTTCTGTTTTTTTTATTTTTTTATTCTGCCTTCTACTTTTCTCCTTCTTTACGTTTTTGTTTATTCAAGTTCCTCCTCCACACAGCTGATAGTACAACAGTGACGTTCATTACCTTCTCTCCGGTATGCAGGTAATTACGACTGCCTTCAATGTCTGGAACTTTTGCCTCATTAGCGAGCAGTACAATGTTGATTAAAGTACTAAATGAGGGATGAAGGGGGGGGGGAGAGAGAGAGAGAGAGAGAGAGAGAGAGAGAGAAACCCTTATTTTCTATTATATTCCCTATCTCCAAACCTCCCTTCTCCTTTTCCTCCTCTTCTCCTTCGCTCTCCGTAGTTTTCCTTGTATCTCCTCCCTCCTCCTCCTCCTGCTCCTCCTCCTCCTCTCGTGTCGGCGGGAAAGCCAATCTCCGCGACACATTAATAGACTCCAATCCCTTAATTAGGAGTGTCAAGGGTGATGCCGCGCCAGTGTTGTGTGTCGCGGAGTTGTTGACATGCCTCTCTCTCTCTCTCTCTCTCTCCCTCTCTCTCTCTCTCTCTCTCTCTCTCTCTCTCTCTCTCTCTCTCTCTCTCAAACACACGCACATACACACACACAGTCAGAGTCGTGGTTAAGATGACACGTTTGACAAATGCTAAAAAAACTCCCTTTCGAACCCTTGCCTTTCATTTCACTGTTTCACATCGTCAGTCACTCCGTCACTCTTATTTTTGTTTTTGTATTTTGTTCCTCTTCTCATTCTAACTTTGCCTGGTCCATTAACTACTTCTCTATTATCTATGCTCTTTTTATCCTGTCTTTCTCTCTTTCGTTCTATATGTGTTTGTTTGTTTGTTTGTTTGTCTTTCTCTCTTTCGCTCTCTATGTCTATCTCTGGGTAAGCTTCTATGTGTTTGTCTCTGTCAGTTTGTAGTGTATAAATGTTTTTTGTCTAGTCTTTGTATCTGTTTCTCTGTCTGTCTATTTGTTTGTCTGTCTGTATGGCTGCACATCTGTCTGTCCCTCGGTGTGTATCCATGTCTATCTGTCTGTCTGTCTGCCTGTATGTGTGTCTGTCTACCTTTGTTTGTTTCTTTTTCTGTCTGTCTGTCTTTTTCTCTGTCTATCTGTCTGTCTGTCTCTCTGTAGGTATGTATGTCTGTCTGTACTCTCTCTCTCTCTCTCTCTCTCTCTCTCTCTCTCTCTCTCTCTCTCTCTCTCTCTCTCTCTCTCTCTCTCTCTCTCTCTCTCTCTCTCTCTCTCTCTCTCTGCAGTGCCCGCCATGAGTTGGTCCCCCTGAAGGCGGATCGATCTTCGGGTGAGCGGTTGACTCCCTGATGAGGCGGGCGAGGCTCACCGACACCTGCCTGCCCTCTCCTCACACCTGTGCCGCCGCTTCCTGCCTCTCCTCTCACCGCCACCGCTACCCCTATCACCACCATCACCAGCATCATTATCATCAACAATTACTGTACGACCATTCATTAATCAGAGAAACTAATCGAATCTCACTCCGATAATCAACGTTCGGGGGTCGAGGAGGAAACTAAGCGGCATTATTTTTCAGTAAAGGAAGCAGCTCAAGGGCAACAAAAAATTATCGAGTAAAAAAGTCCGCTAATCATTGGTCCTATAAAAAAAAAACAGAGTATAGATGGGTGGCCAAAAGAGGGACGTCACATTGTAGAACCTTCCAGGACTCACACACCCACACTAAACTAAACAAAGCTTTCGTAGAGGTTGTGGGTATTGCCATGGGTAGTCTTTTGAGCCTCGTGATAGTTTGACAAGGCTTCTGCACCATGGACGTAAAACACTCATGAAAGACGCGACTTATCTCCCTTGTGGCCCTTGGAAATGTCTGTTGTAAGAGCTGCAAGTGTCTGAAAATATGGACTTAAACCTTCATGGGCAAGCCGAAGCGATGAGGAGTCTGGGAAATCGTGAAGTTGTGTTTGATCGTGCAGCTCCTCCCCCCACCCCCGCCAGCACCGCCTCTTCATGGGTGTTAAGCGGTTCTAATGAAGAGGATTCCAGGTGCCTTTGTCCCTGTTCGTGCGTTGCTGGACTGACTGATTTTGTGGTGGCTCTCCGATCGCTTCGTCTTTGTTCTTCCTGGATTACTTGATTGGGCGACGACCTTACTGCGTCTGCGGCGGATATTGTGGTGGTCGACGAAAATGTAGATTCTTTCTTGCTCTATTCCGTCTCGTTCGTTAGTTTTGCAGCGAGTGAAAAGCTGTGTGACTTGCTGCTTCTTTCTCTTGTATACTTATATGAGATTCCGAAACTTTATTCTCTCCTCCGTTTACATACATAGGTAGTTCTTTGTTATCCTTTGTTACTGCGGGAGGGTAGCTGCGCATCTTTCTTCTTTTCTTTATATATTTTTAACAGGGAATGACGTATCTTAGTTTTATGGTCTTCGTCTAGCCAGTTAGGGAAGGAGCACTACTGGCAACACTGTCATCTCTCTGCCAACTGCTTCTGTTGCTTAATTTCTTTGTCAGATGCTGTCCAAGAGGTCTGCAGGCCCTTCATCGTGGCGTGGTCGCTACTTTGAGACGCCCTAGGAAAGGGACGAGCATCATACCTAACCATTCACATCGCATAAGCAGTCGAATAATCGAAATATACCGAAAGACAACAGAAAGTGCGAGGATCAACAATAGTTTGTCAGTTTAAACACCTACTAGAATAAAAGTAGAAAAATGTTTTGCTGGACACACCACGAAGCAAAAGGGTTTACCTACAATAAGGTCTGTGAGAATCGTAAAAGCGGTGGAGGAAAGCCTGAGGAGGGTGCAAGGACCAAAACTAGATTGCTCCTTTTCTGCTTCTCGAATATGGACAAAGAATGACATTGTAGATCAAGTAAGGGGGCTACAGCTAATGGAAGACTTATAAGAAAACCAAAAAATGACGCTAAACCAACTAAAACGAGTAAGCCAGTGGACGAGGCTGCTACAAACAAGCGAAGGCTGAGGTAGTGGAGAAAAGACAGGGGGAACACAAGGGCCAAGAAAGGCGACTGAGGAGAAGGAGGCAGAATACATGGAGAGGAAAAACTCATCATCACGCATCCACAGACAAACACACAGACAAACACACAATCACTTCTTTTTCTTCTTAATTTTCTTCCTCTTCTTTTTCTTCATCTTCTTCTTTTTCTTCTCCTTTTTCTGTAGCACCCTCGGCACCCGGACAAAGTTATCCCGGCCAGAACAGACAGACACGGAGGCGCCTCGCTCTTGGCTCCCTTTCGACTCCTTTGTCTGGAGGTCACGCAGAAGGGAGCGCGTCTTGCCCGGTCACCGAGAAGAATAATTCCCGGTAATGCCAAGACGATAATCACAGTGGCTTCGTTTGTGCCGAGAAAGCAAGTTAAATATGATGGCTCTATTACTTTTTGTTTCTTTCTTCTTGACTTCTGCTATTCAATCTTAATTTTTGTCTTTCTTCCATTACTTGTTCCTCCTTTTGCCTCCTTTTATTCTTTTCTTTCCTCAATAATAATATGATTGCTATGATTTTTTTTTTTTTGCTTCTTTCCGCCTATATTTCCTCGCTTCTGTCTTTCATTCTTTCCTTTTGTTTTCTTCCACTACTTCTTGTTCCTCCTTTTATCTCCTTTCTTTTTCTTCCTTTCTTTTCTTTCGTTAATAATAATATGATTGCTATGATTTTTTTTTGCTTCTTTCCGCCTAAAATTCCTCGCTTCTGTCTTTCATTCTTTACACTTTTTTTTCTTTCACTATGTTATTTCTCTTGTATCCTTTCGTTTTCTTCCTTTCTTTTCTTTCGTTAATAATAATATGATTGCTATGATTTTTTTTTTGCTTCTTTCCGCCTAAAATTCTTCGCTTCTGTCTTTCATTCTTTACTCTTGATTTCCTTTCACTATTTGTTATTCCTTTTCTCTCCTTCCATTCTTTTCATCTTTCCATATTTTTTTCCTTCTCTCTCTTTCCCTCTATTATCAGTCCTTTCTTCTGTCTCCTTTCATTTTTTCCCCTTCTTTCCCTTCGTTACTATAATCTTTACCTCTTTCTCCCTTCATTACTAACCTCTCTTCGTCTCTTTTTCATTCCTTTTCTCTCTTTTCCATCATTCATAGTCACTCCCTTTCTCTTCTTTCATTTCGTACCTCAATTTCCTTATATTTTTACTCCCTTTCTTTCGTGTTTTTATTTTTTCTACTTCTCATTCTCTTCATTACTAGTTATTTCTATTATTTCCTTTCATTCTTTACCTCTCTTTTCCTCCAATCATAGTCCCTTTCTTCGTCTTCTTTCATTTTTTACATATTTTTTTAACCTTCCTTACTTGTCTCTCCTTTCGTCTCTTTTTTCATTCCTTATCTTTCTCTTCCTTCATTATTAGCCTTTCCATAGTCTCCTTTTACTCCTTATCTCTCATTTCCTCCATTATCAGTCCTTTCTTCCATCTCCTTATACTCTTTCCCTTTCCCCTCCATTATCAGTCCCTTCCTTCGTCTCCTCTTGCCTGATTTTCCTTTGCGCTTCCCTTCCCTTCCCTCCCTTCTTCAACCTGTGTTTTCCTTTCTCATTGCTTCTCGTCTACTTCACAACCGTCTCCACTCCTTCACTTTTATCTTCCCTCCTTCACGTTTCTCCTCCCTACTTCACTAACTAACTAACCTCTTCTTCCTTCCTTTATCATCGCCTTTTCTCTTATACTTTACTAGTCCGGTTAACCTTCTGTTGTGCCTTCCATAATTTCCAAACCTATTCTCTAATTGTCTAATATACTCCTGTCTTCTTCCTTTGCTTCTCCTTTCCTTTCTTCCTTGCCACCTCTCCCTTAGCCCCTCCTTTTTATACATATTTTCCCTGCTAATTTACCGCCTTCCTTTCTCCATTAATTCTTCCCCTCATCTTCATACCTGCCATCCTTTATTTATTTTTTTATTATTTTTACTTCCATTCCTTCATCCTTGTCTTCTCTCCTTACATTATTACGTTTTTTCCTTCACTCCTGTCTACTCTCACCTTCTGTCTTTTTCTTTATTTCCATTGCTGCCTTTTCTTCTTTACTCTTCCATTCCTTCACTCCTTATCCGCCTTCCTTTCCATTCCTGTCATCTCTCACCCCTTATCTGTCTTCTTCCATTACTACCATTTCTTCTTTAATCTTGCATCCCCTTACCCTCACCCTGCCTTCCTCTCAACTTCCATCCCTGCGTCTTCTTTTTAACTCTTGCGTCCCTTTACTCTCTCCCTGTCTTCCTCTCACCTTTCATTCCTGCGTCTTCTTCTTAACTCTTGCATCCCTTTACTCTCTCCCTGTCTCCCTCTCTCCTTCCATTACTGGGTCTTCTTTTTTACTCCTGTCTTCCTTCACACTCGACCTGTAATCTCTCCCTCCTCTAACACTGCAGAGGGCACAGAAGCGTCTCAAGCGTCCCCATTCCCCTTTGCCGCCATTCTTCCCCTTCCTTGCACACACTCGCCTTCAGAAACACTTAAGAAGCTCAGTATCTTAACTAGGAAAGGAGGAGGAGGAGGAGGAGAAGGAGGAGAAGGAGAAGTAAGGGGAAACCAACCTCCTCCTCATTCCTACTTCTCCTCCTTCTCCTTCTCTTCCTCCTCCTCCTCCTCCTTTGCCGTGTTTCCTTCAGTCCCTCGCCCTCAATCACGACCGTTTAATCACCCTAATGAGCCCTTTAACTCTGTGTGAGGAAAATTATATTATATTGCAATTAACTTTTGGGGCTAACAATCATTATACCCAAAGCTGATTGTTGCTGGACCCCGTGTGTACCTGGCGTAATTAATCGTGCCTTATAATTTAGGTTTTCATTAATTGGAGAGCTTGATGATGTTTTGATACGTGTATTTTTTTTTTTTTATCATGGCCGCTTCTGGGAATTGATTTACTTCGCTAAGATGAAGTTAAGGCGATTTCTTATTATTGTTTGTGTATTTATTCTCTTGTTTTCTTTTCTTTTGCTATTTTTTTTTTTTTTTTACCTTCCTTCCTTTCGTTCTCTACTTTCATTATTACGTTTTTTCCTTCACTCCCTTCCTCTCTCACTCCTTACCTGCCTCCTTCTTCTCCTCACTTTTCCTTTCCTTTTCTCTCTCCGTCTGTTTGTCTACATGTCTGTCTCTCTGTCTGTCTGTTTGTCCGTCTCTCTCTCTCTCCTTACCTGCCTCCTTCTCTCCTCTTATTACTGCCATTTCTCCTTTTCTCCCTCTCCACCTGTTTTCCCTCCCACCGTTGACATTCTTCATTTTTCCTCCTTATCTTGTATCACTATATTTCCTCTTGTTTGCCTCCTCCAGCTCCCCCTCACCCGCTCCTCCATTCCTTCACAGAACCTAAATTATTTCCTCGAACTTATTTTTTCAACGCCCTGCCTTCCCGCCTCCGCCCCAGGCCAAGGAATAAAGAATGCAAGGCTGCCTCGCAAACACCCGCCAACAAACTCACCCAAAACACATCAGTTACAGAACGAAGGGGGAGTAATATTTCCTTCAACTTGTGCAGGGAATTGATAGCGTGTGTGTGTAGTGGAAGGGGGAAGGAGGAGGACCTGAGACGAAGCGTAAGAGAGAAAAAAGTACATTATTAAAAATTTCCACATCAGGGTCCAGTCACTTTTCGGACCATGGAAGTAGAAAACATGACGCTTGATTTATTCGTCACCTCCGACAGTACAACAACAACAAAAAAAGTATATAGGTGAGAGAGAGAGAGAGAGAGAGAGAGAGAGAGAGAGAGAGAGAGAGAGAGAGAGAGAGAGAGAGAGACGGACAAACAGACAGACAGACAGACAGACATGTAGACAAACAGACGGAGAGAGAAAAGGAAAGGAAAAGTGAGGAGATAAAAAGGTGACGACTCCAGCGAACTCTAAAATATGGAAGGGAAATTAATTATTCTATCTCTCTGTTTGGATCATGGACGAGACTCTGGGCCCTGTTGGCAGCCGTGGGAATCATTGTTAAGCGGGGAAAATATTGTGGTTTCAAAAGAAGGGATAGGCGTTTCTGTCATAATAATCTTTGATAATTATATTCTCGTTTTGAGGCGAAAGCTGTCACTGTTGTCTGTATAGTTGCTGTTGTTATTGTTGTTGTTGTTGTTGTTGTTGTGTTGCGGATGGCTGTCTGTTGCTTTTCTCATCGTTGTTGTTGTAATTGTAGTTTGCTGTGTATTCCTGGGCGTTGTTTTTATTTGTTTTGTTGCCTTTGCTATAATTGCTGTTTTTTTGTTTGCTGTTGTGTTACTGGGTGTTGTTGCTTATGTTATGATTGTTCTTGTTGTTATTGTTGTTGCTTCTGTCGTATTTTGTTTTTATTGATGTGCTGTATTTTTGCTTTTGATGTTTAGTTCAGCTTGAAAAGAATTACATCATGAAGGTAATTGCAAACCATTATTCAGCTTCAACAAGCAATACTTGGATGGCTATTTCCAACCTCAGGATTTATTTCCAGTATTTTTACTTGTTTTTATGTTAGGCCTTTAGCGCCGATAAGGTTCCTTGATGGGCATGTATGTGTCCGTTAGTGGCGCAGCAAGTGTTTTATAGTGGCGCCATTCTTGCTTGGCTAAAGCTGCCCGCCCGGAGCTCTAATGGATCATCTTTAAAGTTTCGTTAGAGTCCGGGTTGATGGGCGATTTTCCAGGACAGAATGTGGATTGTCTTCGGCCACTCGGCGATGACTAAATTGTCAGCTTGTAGCAATGGGAGACACTTGAACGCGGGTCCTCCAAGACCCCGTGTTCGCAATCCCCGTTTATAATTATTGCTGAATTCTTTAAAAATGAACTCTGCGTGTCTTCATTGAAAGGTTCAAACTGAACTGAAATAGTATATATAAATGAAATCGGTAAGTCAAAAAGAATTGTCTGCACAGCTCTGCGTCTCTTTGCCAGACGTGTCTCGGACCTTCCTCTCAGCGCCTCTGCGAGGCCGCATGATCCCGGAAGGTCAAGGCCAGAGGGAGTCCAAGGCTTTGTCTTAAGTCCCTTTAAGCAGCGCCAAGTCATGGTTGGGCCAGGCCTTTTCTCTTCTTTCACGGGAGTGAAGGCTTCCAGACGGTCCCATTACGGGCGGCAGGAGGATAAGTTGCGGACCAACTCGACACTTGAGACTGCGCCAAGACACTGATGTACAGCGTCATTAGCGAGTCGCCTTTGAAGTCCCCGAGGTCAGTGTGATAAAGGAAGTTATCGTTTGGACGGACCTGCGTCGGTCAGGGAAACAATTCGAGACAGTCAACACAGAAGAAATTTTTCAAATAATGCAGAGACGTCACGAAGACTCAAGGCACGACCTCAAGACCGTCACGCCAAGCCGAGCCAAGCCACACTGTCTCGACCCGTCCCCCATCCTGTCTCTGGGAGGTCTCGGTAACAACTGTATCCGTAGGTCAGGGATATCACGGGTATCGATGATCCTTAACGAGGACACACTTGTCAACGCCATCTTCGGGGCCGGGCCGGGGCCGGGAAGATTGCGTCCTGTTGGCTGCCCCACGAGCCTACGCCTGCTGCTGCGGGGAGGAAGAATGAGCATCTTTCACGTTATTTCACGGTCTTTGATCCCCCCAGCAAGGCTCCATCTCTTGTGTGTGTGTAGGGGGAGGTTGTGTGTTTATTTGTGTGTGTGTGTGTGTGTGTGTGTGTGTGTGTGTGTGTGTGTGTGTGTGTGTGTGTGTGTGTGTGTGTGTGTGTGTGTGTGTGTGCGTGTGTGTGTGTGTGTGTGTGTGTGTGTGTGTGTGTGTGTGTTACCTTAACTGCCTCTGCGCCTCCCCCGTGATCGTTTTTTACGTCGCGGCACAAAACTGGCCGTGAGCCGGACACGCGAAGGCACCTCGGGGAAGCCAGTCCGTGTTGGCCTCGACTTCATAAAATGTTAAATGAAAGCATCCTGCGTCTCCCCTGCCCTCCACGCTCCTCCCACTTCACGGCACCCCTGGACTTGCACAAGGAAACAAAAAGACATAAGAGAGAAAAAGCCGACACCTACGACGATATTATAAGAGTCTTAAGATATCTAAAATACACGGTGGGATGGAAATGAAAACAAATAGAACAGCGTGCGGTAAAAACAGGAACGTAGGGTAGGATGGGATGAAAAAAAAAAGTCCCATGCCCTGATAATTAATAAACAAAGAATGTCATAAAATATATTTCACTGGTAGTCGGGAAATTTGTGGCAGTAAGTCGTAAGGAAAAAAAAGGACTGAGGTGACGAGAATAACACAAGCAGAGGAGCCACCAGAGTGATAGACAAGTGTTCTGCAGGAGCTGGCGAGGGAAGAGGCGGCGGAGCGAGGGAACATGGGAGAGGCTGCAGCTGAAGAAAATATTTACTGAAGGCCTCCCCCAACGCCCTATGTTTGGCCTCTCAGCCCCTGCAAGACGGCGGGGAGAGGGGGAGGGGGAGGGGGGTCAGGCGAGCTATACCTGCCTCAATGCGTTGCTCGGGGCGGCGTGAGGGACCAAGGGTAGCAAACCTTTCCGGCGGATTTCTTGTTTTTTTCTCCAGAGGTTCAGTTAAGAGAGTGGCGGTGAGGGAACTGAAGTCGGTATTTTCAGACACTTCCCCCTTCTCACATTAACTCATTCCCAAGGCCGAAAAAGGAGAGGAGTCGCGTTTTCATGAGAGTTTCTGCAGGTTCATGGTACAGGAGCTTCGTCAAATTACCACCAGGAACGTGAAAAGTACCTATTGAAAGACTTGGCAAATGTATGTATGTGTAAAGTCCATATTCTCAGGCGCTTCCCTCTCCTACATCAACTATTTCCAAAGGCCAAAAAGGAGATTAATCGGGTTTTCATGACTGTTTCTTCACGTTCATGGCACAGGAGAAAGGTCACACTACCACCAGGGCCATTAAACTACCCCTGGAAATGCCCAAAACTCCTACGAAAGCCTTGTCAAATATGTGTGCTAGGGGTCCGAAATGTTTAAGAATACGACCCTAAGCCTCAAAATGTTTAAGATTAAGAGTCTCAAACACTCGCATTATCAAACGTTTCTGGCTCTTGTTTCGAACGTTTTTCAAGGCCAGAGAGGAGCTACGTCGGGTTGTCATGAGCGTTTTTCCCGTTCATGGCCCAGAAGCCTTCCAAAACTACAGTCAGGCTCAGGAAACCACCAATCGCAACCCCGACAACTTCTGCGAAAGCCGTTTAAATCAGATGGACTAAGACTTGTAAGAATTTAACAATATGGACCTTACGTACACTTTTCAGCGCACCTTCCTTTTGTCTAGAGTCTAGACGATGTTCACGAAGTGTCTCATCAACTCATCTTTAGTCCCCGTCAGTACAGTTTCTCAGTAACGCGACTTATTAGCCTAAACAAACGTGGGGTCAATCTTGCACTTCCGCCTGGCTGTGACCCTGCATGACTTGGAGGCTGAGGATGGATACACGTGTCCTGCCATAACACATACACAAGATCGTCCCGAGAGCCCAAGGACCCAAAGCCTGATCAACTCCTCAACGCTCCTGGCTCATCCCTGGCTTGCTCTGGAGTTACCGAAGCTGTTCCTGCCTGCAACTCTGTCCGGCATGCACTCTCCCATGAAACTAACTGATGCTAAAGGGGAACAGACAGACACCTGCACACCTTCGAACAACAGCTCATCAAGATTAACAGATACACAGGTGTCAGACAAAGAGGCTCTCACTAACTACGCGTGGCACTCTCGTCATGGTGTGTGTGTGTGTGTGTGTGTGTCTAATGGTCCATACTCGTGTCCCTTGCGTGGGTGTTGCCGCATGGCATGAATGAGGGAATGACAGTGTGTATACAAACTGGGAAGGGATCAGTTGACGTGTGTTTGTAGTTGTGTGTTGAGAAAATCCGTAACCTTTAAATGTACCGCTATCAGAGTTTATTTTTTCACATGTTTTCATTACAGCTCACACACACACACACACACACACACACACACACAGACAAACATACACGCACGCGCATCCTTGTCTACTCTCTTACCACACTGGAAAAATTACCTAACATCAAAGAGCCCAGATCATCCTGCATCAAGGCTGTTGCTTTGATTACACAAAATACAAGTGAAAAACATCAAACACTAACAAACGGTTGCACTCCCTCTCCCGCTCTCTTGCTCAAATACTGAATAAGTAAATTATTAATGGTGATAGCATGTGGTGTTTAGAGTCCGCCGTTCATTTCATTAAGTGCAGCGGTAACGAATAGTGTTGCCAACGTACTTAATACTCCAGCGATAGATATCCATGTTTGTTGTATATATATAATTCATATTGTTACAAAGCACTCTGCCAAAACGAGCTTGCGGTGAGTAGTAAGGGTGATTTATTTCGTGTAAAATTTAATTGATGGATAACCGAGAAGAGACAGAGCAGTATGTTTACATTTGTTTGCTTGTCTTTTTCGCATCAGTCTGCCTCCCAGAAGCAAGCCTGAAGGTGTTGTTTCTCCACACGTAGAGGTGTGTTGGGAGAATGTCACGGACACATCAAGAGATTCTGAAGACAGCAAGTTTTCTTCAGAATATGAAATGCACTTGTCTAGTTCTATGGCATTTTACATTCTTATAACAGCAAGGTATGTAACACTGTTGAACCGTGCGAAGAAAGATACGTTATGTACAACTGCTGCCAAATCCACCGCTCATACAGTGAACTTCAGTGCGAAAACGAAAATGGCTGGAAATTCTATTAATAACGAAAACACGGAAGCGCTGGTCTTTTGGCCCCATGGCATATTCACAACCTTCAACAAACTGTGAAATACTGTGCCCTCGCTGATCCCCGAGGAAAATGAATAATGTTCACGGTATTCGAAAACTACAACCCACAAAGCAACAATTATTTGACCACAGGCTTATGTCAGTGGCTCGGGACGATTCGATAATTTTTATGATATTTTTATTTGGAAACGTCTGTCCACTTACAACGGTCGAGAGAGAGGGATATGAACTTGAAAACTCATCATAGTCACATGCAAGCCCAACGGAAATGTCGTGGGTACAGAATTCTAACAGGCTGAGCTTAGTAAAAACTCCAATGTCGCAAAACTTGTCCAATATAATTTTCTTTCGTAAATATATCAGAACACGTCTCTGTGCCTAGATTCCTTACGTACTTACCTATAATGACACTCCCTCATCACCTCAATCCATCACCATCATCCTTCTTGACTCATTATCATCACATTTCTTTCTGTCCTTACTACACGATCACTGTCCATGTCATAATTGCATTCCCATTATCATCATCTCCTCCTCCTCCTCCTCCTCCTCCTCCTCACCATCATCATCCTCTACCTCTTCTCTTCCTCTTCCTTTTCCATCTTCTTCTCCTTGTCCTCTATCTCTTCTACCTACTCCTCCTCTTACTCTTCCTTCTTCTTCCTCCTCCTCCTCCTCCTCCTCCTCATCATCATCATCATCTGTCTTCCCTCACCATGTCACTCTTTCCCCCTTCCTTATTCCCCCCCCCCACCCCCCACCCCCCCATGCGGCTCATCATGGGTAGGACGAGGAAGAAAACAAGACCATTGAGCAAAGTACAGCGCCATTGCCCTCCTCAGCACCACAATTAACCTGCCGGGCTGCTGAACCCAACGCACGGACTCTCTCTCTCTCTCTCTCTCTCTCTCACACACACACACACACACACACACACACACACACGTCCCCTCCCCCCTCCCCTTCCACACATCTATCAGGGGTTTGACAAAGGGGATTTATTGTCCACTACATTTGACTTTGTTGCTCTATCTCTTTCTCTCTTTTGTGACTATTTCTCTCTCTCTCTCTCTCTCTCTCTCTCTCTCTCTCTCTCTCTCTCTCTCTCTCTCTCTCTCTCTCTCTCTCTCTCTCTCTCTCTCTCTCTCTCTCTCTCTCTCTCTCTCTCTCTCTCTCTCTCTCTCTCTCTCTCTCTCTCTCTCTCTCTCGCCACGTCCTTCGTCATCTCCTCCTTATCTTTTGTTCTCCTCTCACCGTATAGCTCCTCCTCCTCCTCCTTCTCCTCCTCTTCCCACTTCTCCTCCTCTTCCTTCTCCTTCTCCTCCTAAAGAAGATACTCACTAATACCTTACCCTTGCTGTTTTTTTATAGTTCAAAGTCTATTCATACAACTACATAGGTATCGAAAGCCCATACTCTTCTCTCCTAATGAAGATGGACAGCTCCTTTGCGGCCCTCCTCTTTGCCGCCCGCTGAGAAGGAGGAGAAGCAGGAGGAGGAGGAGGAGGAGGAGGAGGAGCAATTAGAGGTGGAATTGGCTTAAAAGAGAGATGGAAAAAAAAAGATGAAAGAGATCGTCAAGTAGAAGGAAAATAACAGGGTATGGGATGAAGGGATAAAGATAGGAGGGGACGTTTGAGAGAGAGAGAGAGAAAATAGAGACAGAAAGAGAGAAAAAGAGAGATTAACGTTAAACAACACAACAGAATACACAAACGTAGCACACAAAGATAAACTAAAAACAACAAAGAGACAAAGGATGACCGAAACGAGCTAAACGACAAAGAGACGAGAGACAATAGCTGAAAAAGAGAACAGCGAACACGACGAACACACACACACACACACACACACACACACACACACACACACACACACACACACACACACACACACACACACACACACACACACACACACACACACACACACACGCATAAATGAAGGCATTGCAGTAAGGTGGATAGAGGGAGCAAACGGTTGACATAGAGGAATGGCTAAAATAACAGTGAAGAAGATACGGGAATAGATAAACAGTTGAGAAAGAGGAAGAATAAAAGCAGAATGAAGTAAAAGGTTGAATGGCAGATAAACAGATGGAAAGGAGGAATAAACAAAAAAAAAGATGAAGATAGACAGCCAGAAATCCAGTTGACCAAGAGGAACAAATAAAAAAAAGGGATGCAAAAGTTAGAGGTAAGTAAATAAACAGATAACTTAAAGGAATAACCAAAATAAAAGTAAAAATAAAGACCGTTAAAGGAAAATAAGTATGAGGGAAAAAGAAAATAAGAATGAAAACAGATGCAAAAAAGTGTGATCGAAAAGAAAGATATAAACATAGGAAGACAAAAATTAGAGAGAGAGAAAAAAAAAGTAAAAATAGAAATGAGAGGTAAAAGAAGAGGCCCCTTGAGAGAGCCAGCTTAATCACACCACAAGGATTTCTCTCTCTCTCTCTCTCTCTCTCTCTCTCTCTCTCTCTCTCTCTCTCTCTCTCTCTCTCTCTCTCTCTCTCTCTCTCTCTCTCTCTCTCTCTCTCTCTCTCGCTCTCTCTCTCTCTCTCTCTCTCTCTCTCTCTCTCTCTCTCTCTCTCTCTCTCTCTCTCTCTCTCTCTCTCTCTCTCTCTCTCTCTCTCTCTCTCTCTCTCTTCCCCCCATGAAGTATGTACATTTCAATTATCGCCATAATAAAAAATGGTCTATACATTGAGAGAAAATAAAAAACAGACACCAGAAATCTAATGCTAAAAATATAAGCGAATATAAACTAGCATGAAAGTGGTGAAAAAAAACCCACTTGAGACAGTTTGATGTGATGATATGAAGACATGTGGGTGTAAGTGTAAGTATTTTCAAAAGTGTTAAGCATCACTTACAAGGTTTACGTGACTTGAGGGAGAGGGATTCCGTAAGATTACAAGGGCGTTTTTCATTCACTTTTTTTATGGCGCTGAACACTGATTTTTTTTTCTCGTCATTTTCCTTTTCCACGTTTGTTCATTTTACGGTAAAGGAAACAGTTCGAAGGAGAAAACGAAGAAAAAAAGAACCGTCGAGAAAAGGAAGACCCGGAAGTAAAATAAAAGAAAAAAAACACAGAAAATAAACGAGAGGTAGAACACACAAATGAACGTTCTGAGTCACATCCCTAAATACAGAAAGGAAAGACCAACGAGAAAGTCTAAAATAACGACAAAAACCAAGACGGACAAGTAGCTACAAGGGATTATATAAAGTTAACTGATCTTCACAGTGTTCGGCTTACCAGTGGACGCGAAGCATTGACCAGCGAGGTGATCTGTTGGGGAGAGAAAAATAATGATAATAATAATAATAATAATAATAATAATAATAATAATAATAATAATAATAATAATAACAATAATACAATGAATAAACAATAATCACATCAATATCACCACCATCATCACAGACAAAAACATCAACTACAACAGCAACAATAATATAACTCATGATTAGGCCTTGACCTCGCTCCACTCCACCTGACCTTTGACCTCTGGGCGCGACGGGTCAGACAGCCCACCGCCACCTGGTTCTGACAATCGTGAATTTTGTAACCCGGCGGACAGACAGGCGAACAGACAGCCAGACACGCGCAGGTAAAATGGATACACACACACACACACACACACACACACACACACACACACACACACACACACACACACACACACACACACACACACACCTCGATTCAACCCCCCTCCCCACGCACACCTCGCTTCCATTTGCCCCTACACATATATACACCTCTCCCTCACTTTCCCGCCCCCCTACACACACACACACATACACACCTCTCCCTCCCCTTTCCCTCCCCCCACACACCCCGCTTCCCTTTCCTCCCCCACCCACACACTCATACACACATACACATTGGTCCATGGTAGGTGGTCTGCCCTCAAAGCGAAGGCAATCAAGGGTAAACACGCTCTGATATAAAAGGCTGGAAACTAATACGAGGAAGCCGAGGTCGTGTCTCAGCCGATATCCAGATGGCGTTGGTGGTCGTGTTTATTTTTGTGTGAAATATCGTGATACCTCAGGCGTGTGGGGGTGATTGGGGGATTGGATTTAGTGGTGTAACTGAGGTAGACAGATAAATAGATAGATAGATAGGTAAATAGTTAGATAGATGGATTGACATATAGATACAGATTGAGAATGTCCACTCTTATTATAACGTTCCATAACCTATATGCGAAATACCCTTCTTCTCATTCATCAACCTTTCTCCTCTCTTCTCTGTTAGGTCATAGGAACACGAACTAGTTTCATTATTCCTTCCTTCCATTTTCTCCCATGCTCATTTAATTTCTTTCCTCTCCGTTTGTTTCGTTTTATTTAATCTTTGTATCACTCTAACTCATGTGATCTTGTTCCCTAAAACTTTTCCTATTTGTTCCTTCTCGTCCATCTCTCTCTCTCTCTCTCTCGCATTGCTCTCGCTCTCGCTCTCGCTCTCTCTCTCTCTCGCTCGCTCTCGCTCTCGCTCTCTCTCTCTCTCTGTGTGATCTCTGGGCCAAGGAAAGTAAATAGAGGTATATACGGCCATGGAGGTAAATACAGGCTTCCCTCGCAACACACACACACACACACACACACACACACACACACACACACACACACACACACACACACACACACACACACACACCATCAGGCTCCATCCTTCCTTTTCTCTAATAATTTTTTTTACCATCATCACGAACAACACGGGACGAAGACTTGTTAGTGTATTGTATTATTATTATTATTTTCGTTAGCAGCGCAAAAACAACAACAAAACTATAAAGTCGGGTGTCTTTCCTACCGAGAAAATTGTATCAGTAGGAATGTGAAATCTGATGAGAGAATGAAGGAAAAAACATAGCACACATTTCTTACCACGCCTCGGGAAAGTTCGGTAAATATCGTTCCATCTCCGGCAATATTTCAGAAAGGCGGCTGTTTTGAGAGGCGCCATAACTTACCCGCCATCGCGCCTATAAAACCAGGATCAATAAATGGACATGAGCTGCTTGTTTTTGGAAGAGAAGGAAGGGAGCGTTTCATGCATGGCCTTAGATCACCTCACCTTACATCCTCCACCGCCACCTCACGTACACACTAAGAAAACCACTCACTGCTCTTCCTTTGCCTCCAACACTTCCTCCTCCTCGGCTTCACTCTCCTCTCTTTTCCTCTTCATCACCTTTCTTCACTTCCTTCTACACGCTCTACTTGCTTTGCTGCTTCGCTACCAGACTCAATACAGAAAATAATACCGTTTCCATCTATTCCCTCACTCCTCTCCCGCTTCCTTCGTCACCTCTACTCTCTTTCTTGCCCTATAATTCTCCTCTTCCCCCATTCTCTTTTTTTACGTAACTTTTGAAATATACTTCCTGTTGGAGATACAGACGACAAGGAGGAGGAAGAGGAAGAGGAAAGGGAAGAGAAAGAGGAGGTGAAGGAGAAGAAGGAGGCGGAAACATTGAATGGAAAGGCAGCCAACAGGAGGAAGCGGAGAAAGAAGAGGATGAGGTGGAGGAGGAAGAGGAAGGAGACGAGGAGGAGGCGGAGGAAAAAGAGGAAAGGGAGAGTGTCTGTGTCTGCGTCTGCCTGTACTTATATTTTCTATTAAATATGTTTTGGTTGTCTGGGCGGAGGATTGAAGGTAGCAAAAATATACGACTTTTCCATATTCACGAATTTGTATTTTTTAAACCTCAAAGAGCCCCAAACCCTATTTTTGTGGCATATATAAAAGTGTTGATCTTCTTAGCGCGAGAAAACGGGAAAACCTACTTGAAAGGGGGAGACACAGGCGAGAGGCAGCCGTAGAAAGAGGTAAGACTTCGTAAGACCATCGTAAATTTTTTCTCCCTTGACCTTAAATTTCTTGTTAATATTTTTTCACCTTAAATTTCTTGAATATCTTACTGGCGTTAATATTTTCTTCTTCCTCTCCCTTCACCTTAAATTTCTTGCGCCTAAAATATCTTACTGGCGTTAATATTTTTTCTTCTTCCTCTCCCTTCACCTTAAATTTCTTGAGCCTAAAATATCTTACTGGCGTTAATATTTTTTCTTCTTCCTCTCCCTTCACCTTAAATTTCTTGCGCCTAAAATATCTTACTGGCGTTAATATTTTTTCTTCTTCCTCTCCCTTCACCTTAAATTTCTTGAGCCTAAAATGTCTTACTTACTAGCGTTAATATTTTTTTCTTCCCCTTACCTATAATTTTCTGAGCCTGAAATGTCTTCCTAACGGTATTTTTTTTTCCTTTCACCTGGCGCTATTTTTTCTTCTTTTGTTTTTTCTCCTACCTTAAATTTCCTATCCCTAAAATGTTCTGCTGACGGTAATTGTTTTTTTTCTTCCTCTCATTATTAATATCCTAAGCCTAGAATATCTTACTGCCGCTATTTTTTTTTGTTTCACCTTAAATTTCCTAACTCTAAAATGTTCTTCAGGCGTTAACATTCTTTTCTTCCTCGTACCCAAAATTTTCTCAGCCTAAAATGTTTTGTTGGAGGTATTATTTTTTCTTCCTACTCTCTCTGATTTCCTCTTACCACGTTACTTAGGCTGCAGTTCCCTTTTCATAACCTTCCTTCACTTCCTTTTTAACCTTCTACTTGCTCTGCTTCGGTTTCCATCCTTCATCATCTTTCCCTCTCTCTTTTCCTATTTCATCATCAATATTCAGCTTATTCTCCGTATTACATGACGAACTCATTAACAATTATGTACTGTTTGTCTTATTTGTTATTACCATATACTATTTCCTACTATTACTAATACCTAGGACCCTAATACCTAATACCCACATGCTATCCTGAAGACCACCTATCAATCCGGACTCTAGATGAAGGTTTCCAAGTGAAATCAAGAATGAGTCCGGGGGCAGCATGAGCCAAGAATAATGACGCCACTATAAACAATTGCCTGCGCTATGTCGGACCGGCGCTATAGGCCATATATATAAAAAAAAGATCTTATTTGCTCTTCTCTCTTTACCTTATGATCCAATCTCGCTTGGGAATTAGATGTAGTTCAAAATATCTTGCTGACGATAATAATTTTTCTTCCTTCCACCTTTAATTTCCAGAGTCCAAAATGTTTTGCTGTCGGTAACTATTTTTTTCTACCCTTTCCTTCTCATATCCTTTTACCATGTTAGGTGGAAATCAGTTCCTTACCTGTACACTCCATATTACACGGGTAACTCATTAACAACTACGTACTGTTTATCTTATTTACTCACACACAGTTAGCTCTTTACCTTATGATCCCCTCTTGCCTTGGAGATGAGTGTAGTTTCTGACAAGAGTTTCAAAGTTCAGCGTAGTCTTGTGTTGACGCTGGAGGCATGCACACAAGGCAAAGTTCCGCCCTACAAGGTTCTCCGTATTGCTGCGTTTGGAAACACTGCTGAAATATTGATTCCCTCACTTCATACTTGTAGCCTCAACTCCCACAGGTATTAGACGTTACACTAGCGTAAAATAAATCAGTTTAATTTGTAGTTTGCCTTGCTGAGAGCTAACAGGCTTTTATTTTTATTCTTCTACCTCTCCCCTTCGAAAAAATCTTAGTGTCTTTAAAATATCTTCTTGTAGAGTCCATATATTTTTTTCCATCACTTGCACTCTCATTCACTAACTCAAACACACACACACACACACACACACACACACACACACACACACACACACACACACACACACACACACACACACACACACACACACATTCACCGCCACCACTATTTTCTCCGTCTAACATCACTGAGACATTTCCAATCTTCGGCCAATATCTACAGCGGCGGGGAGGGAGTGAAAGGGGAAGGAGGGGGTTCGATCTGAAGGCTTCCCTCCTATACTACCAACCAGAGAAAATACATTACATATCCCATATAATAATATTTTCCTATTTTATTATTTTTCTTATTTTTTATCTCTTGTAATCCGAAACACACGAATATGGTCTTGCAATCCGAAAAACACACGAATATTTTTTAGCCTCGTTTGAAAAATCCATCGAAAACAGGCGGCGGCAGGGAAGGAAGATCTCGAGAACCCTATGAGGAGAGAGAGTTCGAATACGATACCTGATAGGACCTCGAGGATATGCCTTGTTACGGTGGTGGTGGCAAAGAATAAATAAATAAACGGAGTAGGAAAGGGCAAGATTAGATGCTTTTTGTCTGATGAAAGAGGAGAGCAGGTAAGGCAGCAACGGTAAGTCTGTGTAGGAGGATACCCTGAAGGTGCTAAAAATGATCAAGTAGAAAGAAATAATACAAAAAAAAAAATCACGCCGTAGGAAAGAGCAGAATAAGATGCTTTTTGACTAATGAAAAAGAAGAGCAGGTAAGTATGTGTAGGCGGATAGTCTGACGGTGCTAAAGATGGCCAAGTAGCGAGAAGTAAAAAAAGAAAAAAAGAAAATCAGAGTAGGACCGAGTTAGATGGGTTTTTATTTTTTGTTAAAGAAAAAGGAGAACAAGTAAGGCAGAAACGATAAGAATGTGTCTGAGGATATGTACTCTGAAGGTGCTGATGATGACAGAGTGCTAGATAGTAGATAGCCTAGTTAAAAGGTAGTAGATAGAGTAGTTAGGTATAAACAAAGAAGTAGGATATAAAAGGCTAAATAAGTGGAAGTTAGCACAGGACTTGGAAGAAGGGAGAGCAACGGGCAGGTAAGAGGAGAAAAGATATAAGACAAAAAAAGAGCTGAAAATTAAAGATGAAAGGAACATGAAAGAGACGTAGAAAGCAAAAAATGAGAGATGTAGAAAAGAGAAGGAAATTAGGGAAAGAAAAATACCGGTAGACATGAATGGTAGAGAAATGATAAGCGAGGAACGGAAAGTAAAAGAAGATGAAAAAAGAGATAAAGGGTATCGGCAAAATTAGGGGAGAAATACGAGCATGGAGTAAAGGAAGATGGAGGTTAAGGGGTGGTGAAAGGGAAAGAGAGGAAAGGGAAACCGAAAGCGAGAGGTAAGAGGAGGTTCAAAGAGGAGGAGGAGGAGGAGGAGAAAGAGGAAGAGGGGAAGGATAGGAGGAGACCAGTTCAGTTGAGTTAGAGGAATTTGGCGAATGTCGATCCCTGAGCGGAGGAAAACGTGCGTGTGTGTGTGTGTGTGTGTGTGTGTGTGTAAGAGAGAGAGAGAGAGAGAGAGAGAGAGAGAGAGAGAGAGAGAGAGAAATAAAAAAAACTGACCCCTATCACTATATTCTACTTGATCTCTCCCATCTTCTTCTATATCAAACACTTTCACCTTTTCTCCCATTTTTTCATCTTTACTTTTTCTGCACTGCTGTAAAATAATCAGCACTTCATCAATGCCAATAAAAAAAAAAAAAGGAAAACGTCACATTATTAAAACCCTTTCGATACATGAACATAACCCAAAAGATGAAAGGAAGGGAAAGCAGGATAAAAATGGAAAGAAAAGAAAAAAGAAAGGAATGGAAGGGTGATTTCCTTGCCTTCATTAGCATTTTTTAGGAAAGGAGGCAACTCAAGGGCAAAAAAAAAAAAGAGGCAGCAAACAAGCTCGCTCATAATCATAAGGCTATCACAGTTATTTTTCTAAGCTTAAAAACGTAATACTTTTTTTGTATATATCGCTGTGATGGGGGTCTTGCCTTATAAAAAACGTAGGGATCTCATAATTACTGCAGTATTTCTTGCAGCGTACATACCTTGGTAGTTATTATTTTTTTTTACAGCAAGGGAGGCAGGTCAAGGTCATAAAAAAGCTCGTTAGATGCTGCTCAAAAAAAGAAACAAAAAAAAAAAAAACGAAAGGACAGAAGAGAAGTCAATTTATGGAAGAGAGGTGTCCTGATACTCTCTTGAATGAGTTGAAGTCGTAGGCAGGAGGATATACAGACAAAGGAAGGCTGTTTCAGACCTCTTGAGAGTCAGTTCTGTATTACTTTTTTGTGTGTATTTTAAGATAACAAAGATAAGAAAAAGGTTTGCTAAGGGTGGAAAAAGAGGACATTTCGTGGGAGTGGTCGTGGTTTTAGCAGTGGTGGTGGTGGTGGTGATGGTGGTGGTGGTGGTGGTGATTTTAGTGGTGGTGGTGATTTTGGTGGTGGTGGTGGTGATTTTGGTGGTGGAGATTTTGGTGGTGATGGTGGTGTTGATTTTGGTGGTGGTGGTGATTTTGGTGGTGGTGGTGGTGTTGATTTTGGTGGTGGTGGTGATTTTGGTGGTGGTGGTGATTTTGGTGGTGGTGGTGATGCATGGGATAGTGCATGGCTCTTGTCCCAGTGCCAACGTTCTCTCTCTCTCTCTCTCTCTCTCTCTCTCTCTCTCTCTCTCTCTCTCTCTCTCTCTCTCTCTCTCTCTCTCTCTCTCTCTCTCTCTCACCTCACGCTTCTTAATCAGTTCTCGATCATCGCCTTGAGAGCCACAAATATCCAGGTGCTTCCAATATTGGCCAGGTGCACTCGCGCTGATCCCGGGCCCACCTGCAGGGATAATTCCGGCAGTAAAAGTGTATCAATAGCTTCCTCCTCCTGCTCCTCGTCCTCCTCCTCTTCCTTGTCCTGCTATTCGTCTTCTTTCTCCTCTTCATCATCCTTCCTTTGCTCCTCTTTTTTTTTTCTTTCACCTTTTCGTCTTCCGTCTTTGTTACTAGCACAAAAATAACTACTACCACTACTACTACTACTATTACTACTACTACTGCTGCTGCTGCTATTACTTCTGCTGCTACTGCTTCACTACTACTATTTAATAATATGGTAAAATTATACTTATTGTCTTGGATTTCTTTACCTTCCTCTCGCTAACTCCTCTCTCCCTTCCTCCTCGCCTCCTTTTTTTTCTTTAGTTTTAATTCTTTATCTTCCTACACTGTGCCTAGTTCCCTATCAATTTAGTTATCCTCATCTTTAACTCCTTCGTGCTCCCCATCCCCTTCTTTCTAATCCAACTCGTCTGGCACCATTTCTCCCACTCCATAACACTTGAAGGAGTTGTTGTCTCACTCGTGTCTCGCTGCCTCGCTCGACCTCATCTTGGCCCCCTCGGAAACGGCCTTAACCTCGTCACCCTCCGCCTCGTAACCGAAGAAAGAGTGGCAGCCGCGCTCTCCTTCCCTCGGTCTCAGTCTTGGCGGGATCGTAACACTAAAAGAGGCAAGTGAGCATTAAGGGACAGGTGGCGCCCTTTTCCTGGAGCCGAATGAGTCAGTTTCTCTTGTTATTGCGAGTTTGGGATGGAAAATTGGACCGGGAGTCATTTGGCGCAGGGTGTGAGAGAGAGAGAGAGAGAGAGAGAGAGAGAGAGAGAGAGAGAGAGAGAGAGAGAGAGAGAGAGAGCATATTTTTCTCACTTTCACCAGGTGTACGGACATGAAAGCGATGGTCGAAATGATAAGCTAATGAACCGCCTTTTGTTTACCGGGTTTTGTAATGCCGAATTAATGCTTTCAACAGTGGTATTGTTTTCCACGTTGTAGAAACTGCTTTTAAATGGTAGTAATTATTTTTCACATCTGGCTGGGGTTTACTGATTGTAGTAAGGTGAAAAAGCAGCCCGGTGTCACGTAGGATGTTTATTTTGACACACACACACACACACACACACACACACACACACACACACACACACACACGATGAAGTACATATTATCTATACTCTGATTTTTTTTCCTTTCTTCCTCCTTCATGTTTCATTCCTTTCTTCTCCCTTCTATCAGCTCCTCATCTCTCGTCTCTCTCTCGTCTCTCTCTCTCTCTCTCTCTCTCTCTCTCTCTCTCTCTCTCTCTCTCTCTCTCTCTCTCTCTCTCTCTCCCCCTACCTAGATTTCTGTTACCTCAAGTCTTCCCTCATTTTTGACTCATACCTCATCCCTCCCTATCTCCCTCCCTCCCTCCCTCCTCCCTTCATTATCTCCCCTTCTCTCCCTTCTTTCTTTTTCTGAATATTCTTTTTCCCTGCAGAATGAAGAGCGTGAAATTTATGCGACGAGGGCTTGGATTACGTGTTTATGTTGATTAGAGAGAGAGAGAGAGAGAGAGAGAGAGAGAGAGAGAGAGAGAGAGAGAGAGAATAATGAGAGAGTATACACAAACTTACAAACAGACAAAGGAAACAAAGGAATAAAGAAAGGAAGCCACAGGAGGAAGGCAGGACAAAGAAGGCACAAAGGAAGCCACAAGAGCGGAAACGAACGAATAAAAACTAAGAAAATACGAAAACTTGAGAAATAAAACAAAAAGAAACAATCGCATCTTGGTCTTAAAACGGAAATACACCTACACCCACACCCACACACACCCACACCCACACCCACACACACCCACACCCACACACACACTTGGCTCCTCAGCGGGTTTTCATTTGTTACAGTTTCTTTGCTTGACCACACTTTTCCCACCCTCCTCCTCTTCTTCTCCTCTTCCTCCTCTACCTACTCCTTCATTCCTCTATTTTTTCTCTTAATTCCTTTCGCTTCTTCATCTTCACTTCCCTCCACTCATTTCGTTTCTTCAAAATATAACTGCTTTTCTTTCTTTCTTTTCCTTCTGCTTTATCGCCATTCACCTTTATCCTTTCTTTCCATTCACTTTCCATATTTTGTCTATTCCTTCTGTTTCTTACCTAACTTTTATTTCCCATGCCTGTCCCTTCCCTTATTCTCTCTTCGTACTCTTTATTCTACCCTTCCTTCTCCTCCTCCAGTAAATATAAAAGATGAATGAGAATAGGCACCGTAAGTCACTAGGATTTATGAACTTTTATGTCTTATTTGTTTGTTTGTCTTTGCGGATATTGACCTAACTAATAATATGAAAGGAAAAACACTGAGGATAATATAAATAGCCCATATATATACTCTCTCTCTCTCTCTCTCTCTCTCTCTCTCTCTCTCTCTCTCTCTCTCTCTCTCTCTCTCTCTCTCTCTCTCTCTCTCTCTCTCTCTCTCTCTCTCTCTCTCTCTCTCTCTCTCTCTCGCTCACGCCGCGCCACACAGCAAAGGGATTATAATTGATAAGCTCCTTTGCCGGTACTGATCTGCTTCGCTTCGGTCAAGGGGTTTTAACTATGGCGCCGCGCCCTTGCAACAATTGTGTGCCGGGGACGCGAGAGCAATACGTACGGGAGGTGGAGGCTGGCTGACGTGTCCTGTGAAACGCAACTCATCCGGTCACGCTAATGTAAAAGTTTGTGTTTGAGTGTGTGTGTGTGTGTGTGTGTGTGTGTGTGTGTGTGTGTGTGTGAGGGGGGAGAGGTTGTTGTGTGTATGTGTGAGGGAGGGAAGTTGCGTGTGTGTGTGTGTGTGTGTGTGTGTGTGTGTGTGTGTGTGTGTGTGTGTGTTTGTGTATGTGTTTGTGTGTATCTACTCTGCTAAATTCTTTTGTAATCTTTCCCTTTTAGTTTGCTTGCTCTCCATCTACTTGTCTGTCTTTCCGTTTATCTATCTGTCTGTCTGTCTATCTTTGTCTATGTGTGTTTCTGAGTCTATTTATTTTTGTCTCTATCTCTGTGTCTGTCTATCTCTCTCTCTCTCTCTCTCTCTCTCTCTCTCTCTCTCTCTCTCTCTCTCTCTCTCTCTCTCTCTCTCTCTCTCTCTCTCTCCACGCTCCACGGATCCAAGTTTCCCTCATCGCCTCTTTAAGGACAACGTAATTAGCGGCAGCAACGCACTAATTAGTCAGCGATCATTACCGGAAGAAAAAAAGCCCGGCACTTATAATTAGGCTAACTAGGGAACCAACACAAAACTCGGCGCTAATTGGAGGCGTCATATTTTCGCTCAAAGACTTTTTATTCACCCTGTAGCGTCTTATCATTTTCTTTACGGTAAGGGTTCTGGGTAGCGGCGCCAAATTGTCGTAATCAGCCTCTTATATTTGCAGATTTCCGACCCCAAAATCATCTTCTCTACACCAATAACCAGATTAATTTATAGTAACTTAAAATCGATAATTATTGGTGTTCTTTGCGGTAGTTATGGGCCAGAAACCGTAAAATACAATGTAAGGAATACGACAATGTGGCAACGCTGGTTCTGAGATCGGTATGCTTCCACGCCACGCTTCCAGCCTCGCATCACTACCTCCTAAGGCCGAAAAAGATGGTCAATCGGGTTCTGGTGAGTGTGTTTTTAGATTCATAGTACAGAAGGAGGATCAAACTGCCACCAGGGTCATAAAACTACCTCTGAAAATGCCAAAAAACTCCTATGAAAGCCTAGTTAATTGTGTGTGCTTGGGAGAAGAAGTGTTTAAGAGTATGGCCACTTATTAGGTTAGGTTAGGTTAGGTTAGGTTAGGTTAGGTTAGGTTAGTAAGATATCGTTTCAGGGCAAAACTAGCGCCAAAGCAGCAACGTGTTTTCGAATGTAACGTCCGAGTGGTCACTAGTTCATCTTTTCATCATAAATAGCTCTTACTAGCACATCGTTTTCTTAAATTGTTGTTACTGGTGCATCTTCTTAAATGGCCATCACTTGTGTATTTTCTTCAAGAGTCCAACACAAAGGTCGGGTCTGAAGACAATCAATTTATCTAACGTCAAACTACTTATTCAATCAAGCTATAAAAGGAAAGCAAGCCCTGGTGCGATAAAAGTAACTCTGCACTCTTGGCAATCCGGCATCATAGATAATAGTAGAAGCTGGGGCAAAGAAACTCAGCTGAAGCGAAGGTAAATTCTCTCAACTATCTTCAGCTGCTAACAAGAGATTTTTTGGTCGTTATATCAAAAACAAAATTACCACATTCTTCTGCAATCCTGACGACACGCTAAAGGAGCTGCTAACACAATCTGGTGCAAGATATATAGTCTAAACAAATACAAATCCCCCTAACAAGCCCTTTAACAGAATAACAAGAAGCTTCAGAGGCGCGTGTGCTGGGCATAAAATAACCAACATTAGGGAGCCGCGCGTCACTCGCCACGCAAGACAAGACAAGACTTTCACATCAAGGGAGGGCGACGCGAGGCACCGTGTGAGCAAAGACGGTAACTTGCTGCCAGAGGAGTGTGGACGCGATGTTGCCTCTTGCGTGTAACCAAGTGGAAAATTGAAGCAGGAGTTGGATATGTGACGGAGTTGGATATATGACGGAGTTGGATATATGAAGGAGGTGGAAATATGAAGGAATCTAACACCACTTCCAGTTGGTAGTGTCCATTCTCCTCGGTGTTTGTTCATGATATGTTCTATTTTTGTTGAAGTGTTCGATAATTTTACGTAAAGTGTGTGATAATTGAAAAGCGAATGTACCAGACGACTCAGACCAAAGGGTGAGGAAAGGAAATTAAGGAAGACGAAAAAGAAAATGCAGTAGTGAAAAAGAAGAAGAAGAAGAAGAAAAGAAGAAAAAGAAGAAGAGCAAGAAAAAGAAAAAAAAAGGACAAAAATCAGAAGGGAAAGAAAGAAAATAGGCAGCCAATGAGCAAATAAAATCTTTGTGGTCAATTTAGATCCAAAACTAGCCAGCCAAACAGAGAGAGAGAGAGAGAGAGAGAGAGAGAGAGAGAGAGAGAGAGAGAGAGAGAGAGAGAGAGAGAGAGAGAGAGAGAGAGAGAGAGAGAATCATTCAACACAAACACACACACACACACACACACACACACATACGCGAGCCCCAAATCAATTATTTCCCTCCCACTCTTTTCAATTCCCGTATCTGTCAGAGCTACTTTTCCGTTCCATCTTCTCCCAAGACACATTCCTCTCACCTGCCCTTTACCTTTTTCAACTTAGTCCTGTCCCCACAAGACCTGACAACTCCCAGACCATTCACTCCTACACGCCTTGCTCCTTTAAACACTCGAAACACCATCCATTTTTTTTTTCTCGTTACATATTCCACATTCTTCCCTTCCACATAACCCTGGCAATGACTCAAGACCAAAACACATCTTCACAACTGCCTTCTGCCCTTCTATAAAAATCCAAAAACATTTTCCATCTTTTCCCTTTTTATTTCCCTGCCTGTTCCATCTCCCTCCCTTACATACGTACAAACCCTGACAATGGCTCCAAAGTCTAAACATATCCTTACAACCCCAGCCTCCAGTTACTTCAGACCTTTAAATCTTCTAAAAATATCACCCACCTTTTCCCTTTCTATTTTCACGCCTGCTCCACCTTCCTACTTTACACATAACGACTGGTAATGACTTCAGATCCAACCATGCTCTCTCCTATCACAATCCCTACCCCAATCCGTTCCAGACCTTTAACTCTTCCAAACCTGTTCCATATGTCACCTTTCAGCTCCCCTCCTTGTCCCACCTTCCTCCTTCCACGCAAATCTTAGCAAGGACTCCAAGATCCAACCTCATCTTCACAACCCCTGCCATTTATAACCCTTCCAAACTATTCTTCAACCTCCCCACACACTTTGACAGCATCACATTCAGTTGTAGTTCTCACCTGTTCACCTTGCCGCACACACATACAGGTAAACTCCTCTCTACTTTCCTTCTTCCTCCTCCTCCTCCTCCTCCGTCCCATCACCACCAGAGGGCAGAATTCAGGTTAAGTATTACACGATCAATCTGGCTTTGGTTTCCCTTCTTTCCCCCCGGCGCCTCGAGAAGACGGAGGGATGGACTGGAAAGCGAGGGAGATGAAAGGCGGATGGGGTGAATGAAGGGGTGAGGAAACATGGGGAAAAGAGGAAGGAGTAAAAGAGTGAGGTAAAGGAGAGATGTGTGTTAAATAGGAGAATGAAAGAGGGATGGATGATGAAATAGGATAATACAGAGAGGGAAAGGTGACGTAGTGGATAGAATAGAGAACGAGAAAATGGAAAGAGTTAATGAAGATAAAGTTAAATGGGAGGAGTGTGAGAAAGAAGAGGGAGGGTGAGGTAAGAGACTGAGGAGTAAAGGATGTTAAGAATAGAAGTGAAAAAAAGGAAATGGAGGAGGAAACAGATAAAGGAGTTGGAATAGAGAAACGAGAAAAAGGGAGACGAAGTAATTGGGTGGAGAGGAATATATAGAAAAGGTGTAAATCAGAGGGATAAAGAAAGTGATAGGAGAAAGGAAGAAGAGAGAAAGAGAGGTCAGAAAGAAGAATAAGGAGACGGGGCAGAAAATGGAAATTAGCAGAACAAAAACAATAGAAGGAAGAGGAAAGAAGATGAGATGAAAGGAAAATGAATGGGAGAGAGGGAGGAAGAAAATGAAGATGGGAGGGGAGAAGGTTGGGAGAGGTAGCAGAGAGGAAAACTAGCAAAACAAAAAGAAAGGAAGAAAAAAAAGGTGAATAAATGAGAAGGCAAAATAAAAGGGTGGGGAAAAGAAGAGGATAGGAGAAAGGGAGGTAGAAAATGAAGAGAGGAGGAAAGGAGGATAGGGAGAGGAGACAGAACAGAGAAACCATCAGAACAAAAAGAACGGAGACGGGAGGAGAGAAGAAAATAGAAAATAGAAAGGAAAGAGAGTGGATTAGGGGATGAGAACGAGGAAGGGTAGAAATGAAGAGGGGAGGAGAAGAAAACGGATTGAAGTAGGGAAGAGGAAGGAGGAAGGGAGGGAGAGAGGAATGGAGGAGCCTCAGGTAAATTGAAAGGTTATCTTTTACTTCATTCTTTACTGCAGTTTTCCTATGAAGCTCAACTTTCCCAAGACACTTTTTTTCCCCCTGCGAGCAAAGACTACTTTTTTACGTATCCAAACCTGATTTTTATGCAGGAAGAGAAGACTTTTTACGTATTTTTTCCTCTTATTTTTCGTCTGTGGGGCAGCTACTTTCTTGTCGACGAGCTAAACTTTTCCAATACAATTTTTTTTTCTGTTTCTCAAGGGTGTGGCAAAGTTTTCCTCTCCTCGAAGTTTTTTTTAAGAGAGTAGAGCGAACTTTTATTTTCTCTATTTATAGTTTGCCAAGATATTTTTCCCTTCTCTTTCTTTTGGTACATCTCTTTTACCTTTCTTTGGGAGTTTGCTTGGTCGTGTTAAGCCGTCACTATCACGAACATCACCACCATCACCACCACACCATCACCACCACCACCACCAACAACAAAAAAAGGATAAATGAAACCATAACATCACATCAACCACCATCATTACCCTCATCGCCACCACTACTATTACCACCACCATCACCACCACCATCATCACCAACAACAAAACAACGAAGAGGAGAAAGAAAAAGAAGTTAAGGTAAGGGCGTACCAGATTAGGGAAAAAATAGCTAGTTTAGGCGGAAAGTTTCGGTGAGGAAGGAGGGAGGGAGGAAGAAAGAGAGATAAGGAAGGAGAGGGAAAAGAAGGGATGGGAAAGGAAGTGAAGTAAGGGGAGGGAAGGGAAGGCAAGGGAACGGAAAGGAAGGGAACGGTGAGGAAGGGAAGGGAAGGGAGGGGAACGGAAGGGAAAGTATAGAAAAAGGAAGGGATAGGAAATGAAGGGATGGGAAAGGAAAGACAGAGGAAGGAAGAGAAAGGAAGAAGGGGGATAGGAAATAGAGGGAAAGGAAAAGAAGGACAAGGCTAGGGAAGGCAAGGGAAGAGAAAGAAAAGAAAAAAAAGAGGTAAAAGAGGAGAAGGAAAGAGGAAGGACTGGGATAGATGAAATGAAAAGTGGGATTCAAGTGAAGAAAAGAAGGTTTGGAATGGAGAAAAAGGGAATGCAAGGAGGGACTTAAAGGAATAAAAAAAAAATAAGCGACAAGGAATGACAGAACACCAAAGGAAGGGAAGGATGGGACGCAGGAAAGGAGGAACAAGAAGGAAGGGAAGAGGAGGGACCGAGGTCAACTCCCAAGAGGTTCATCCCTTAACATTGTCTCAAAGTATTAGGTTCGCAGATTCCCCGAAGTTTGGCAGCAAAAAAAAAAAAAAAGTAGCTAATTTGGAGGCGAGGGAGGTGGCTAAGGGAAGAGGGAGAGGGGGGGCTGTTGTTGTTGTTAATGGTGGTGCTTTGTTGTTCCTTTTGTTGTTGTTATTGGCGTTGTTTTTGTTGTTGTTGCTGCTCAAACAACAACAACAACAACAACAACAACAACAGCTACAACTACAAACCTCACACACTAATTCTGTTCATTACCATCAAGCTCTTCCTCCTCCTCCTCCTCCTACTCCTCCTCCTCTTCCTCTTCCTCTTCCTCTTTCTCTTCCTCCACCCCCTCCTCCTCCTCCTCCTCCTCCTCCTCTTCATCCTCCTTCGCCTCCTCCTCCTCCATCTTCTCTTTCTCTTAATGCTCACTACGACATCTTTGTTTTTCGGGTCTTGTAAGGGATGAGTGAACATACCTGGAAGAAAAAAATATATATGAATAAACACACTATCATCATCATTATTATTAGAGAGAGAGAGAGAGAGAATGAGGTTATGGAGGTCGAGGAGGCGCTTGGGCGGGAGGTTGAGGAGGAGGTTGGGGGAGGGGGGTATCAAGGTAGGGAGGAGGTGGTCGAGAAGAAAGAGAACAACAACAAAAAAGTTAGTGACATTACGTGCGGGGATTCACTTAAGTAACCAAAAGAAAAAAAAGTAAAAATGGAAAAAGTAAAATCTGTTCACAAATCTTTTCCTCATTTCTTTCTACTTTTATCGCCTTTTCTTCTCTCATACCCCCCTCCACCCCCCCACCCCCACCCACACACACAGAGACCGCCATACAGAACATTTCAACACACCATTAATGCAAAGAGCAGAGTCCTCCCTAATTAGTTCATTGATCCGCTAAAGTCCGCTGCTCATCTTGATTAATTAACATAGATTACGATTATCAACTTGTTCCTATGGCCGCTTCCGGATGAATTAATATGAGAGGCAATGAATCTATTTATATTCTCTTACAAATTCATTCACAACACAACGACACACTCCCAAAACTAAAAATATTTCTCTCTCTCTCTCTCTCTCTCTCTCTCTCTCTCTCTCTCTTTACATGTTAATCTAATATATTCATGAAACACACACACACAGACACACACACACACACACACACACACACACACACACACACACACATCAGTTCATTAATAAAACAATAAATACGTACACAAGCGGGTGACAAAACGTTTAGCACAATCTACGTAGAGTAAAAATCAATAGTTAGCAGACATATACAAGTAGATTAATAGATAGGTAGATATATAGATATACATCGATTGACCGATAAATGGAGAGAGAGAGAGAGAGAGAGAGAGAGAGAGAGAGAGAGAGAGAGAGAGAGAGAGAGAGATTGCATGAGTATGTCCTTGAAGCATCGTTGAAAACAAAGCGTTACAATTGGAGGGTCTGTTTCAAGTCGGCGACATTCCTTATTCTCTCTCTCTCTCTCTCTCTCTGGTCTTAAGCAATCAATGTAAATCCTTGTGTGTGTGTGCGTGTGTGTGTGTGTGTGTGTGTGTGTGTGTGTGTGTGTGATCCCGCACAAATCACCATGATGAACGGACACACGAGGTGGATAGACAGGCACGGCGTTGATGAAATGATGGAAGGGTGTAAAATGTTATACCACCCCACCATCACCCCCCCCCACCACCACAATCACCACCACCACCACCACCGCCACAACCACCACCGCTACAATAGCAAAAAAAAACATCTTTAACGGAAAATATTTTACTTCCGATATTATCAGAGTGGAATAACTAAAAAAACCATCATAATGCCCCGGGAAAAAAGATGTTATGATCCGGTAACAATCACAACATCCATTATATTGAAAACAACAGCACGTACAACAGTAACATCAGCAAAACAAACAAATAACAAGAACAACAACGTCAAAGACCCACCTCAACTCCTGTATTCTTGTTCACTCTTTCAACACACACACGCACGCACGCACGCACGCACGCATGCACACACACACACACACACACACACACACACACACACACAGCACGTACGCCACCCCTGTTTAACAATTTCTCTAAAGACTCTGGAGGAGATTCAATTTTCTTGTTCACCTCCACACAACCTTCACCACCACAGCACCACACTCCACCAAACCACCACCACCACCACGACACAAAATACACTCTAAGCCACACCTCAAATCCCACAACAAAACCCTTGCGTCACACTATCACTCGACTACACTACTGCACCTTATATACGCACTAAAAACACACACACACACACACACACACACACACACACACACACACACACAAGAAAGTATAAATAAACATGAACACGCTCACACACCACTAAGTTTTTTTCATTATTTAGAGCATCGTTACCACATCATCCTTCCATCATCCATCACCCTCCCAACTCGAGCTAAAACTAAATTCTCTGTTATTTCACCATTACTGTCCCTCCCTCCCTCTCACAAGAGCCACTGTTCCATCGCTGACTACTATCACCACCTCTGCGTTACCTGCCACACCTTACATGGACAGACAAACACGTAACCTAGTCTAAGCAACATACCCACGTTTATTATCATTCCACATTTCATAACACATTTCACACGAGCTGTTGAAGAAATACGCTCCTAAGTTTCTCCACAAATATATCATCTAAAACAACACACACACACACACACACACACACACACACACACACACACACACACACACACACACATATAAATATATATACATACACACACGCACCTGATCGTCCTTGCCGCATACATTAAACTCGTCAATTCACATTCACATCATTAACTTGCAATTCCACGAGTCTCTCAGGTGCTTACACTTGTGAGTCGTGTGTGTGTGTGTGTGTGTGTGTGTGTGTGTGTGTGTGTGTGTGTGTGTGCACTTTATATTTTTCATGTGCATGTAAAAAAAAATACACTAAAGCAAATACCATCTTCTGAAGTTGCTACAAAAAAAGACAAAATCATCTTCAGTCCCGGAGTTAGACGCGCATTCCACTGAAGCTCCAAGGAATAATAAGTTGCTTTGAGGCATGACTGTGCAGCTTCCCTTACGGCCCTGAGAGGACAAAAATAAACAAGAGAAAGCGCTAGGTCAGGGTGGAATGATAAAATTATGACAAGAATGAAGAGGAAAAGAAGAAGGAGGAGGAGGAGGAGGAGGAGGAGGAGGAGAAGACTATACCCTTGACTGCCTGGGAGAGTTAATAATAAGCGTGGCGTCCCCAGCGCTGGATGCGAGGCTGTGTGGAAATACCGTGATAAAATTAGTGTCACCTGTGCGGATGCATTTAATTAGCGCTGGTGGGCAGGTGTGTGGAAAATGCTCTATAATCGACGTGGAGGCAACGATTTCTCTCTCTCTCTCTCTCTCTCTCTCTCTCTCTCTCTCTCTCTCTCTCTCTCTCTCTCTCTCTCTCTCTCTCTCTCTCTCTCTCTCTCTCTCTCTCTCTCTCTCTCTCTCTCTCTCTCTCTCTCTCTCTCTCTCTCTCCTCTCTCTCTCTCTCTCTCTCTCTCTCTCTCGCTCTCTCTCTCTCTCTCTCTCTCTCTCTCTCTCTCTCTCTCTCTCTCTCTCTCTCTCTCTCTCTGCGTGTTTGGGTGCGCCTTTGAATATATATAATAGTAAGTTTTAACCTTTTCATAACTAGATTTGCAAGTAAATTTCAATATATTTACACGACTCCATGGAAAAGTGGTTAGTGTATTTGGGTACATCTGCGGGGGGCCTGGGTTCGAATCCCTGCCCGGGCAGTTGGCATGCAACTGACCCAGCTGTTCATCCTCCGTTCTGGGTTGGTCTATGAATGGGTAACGGGGGAAACCTGGGGAAGGTAAACTGTGGCAATTCTGGACTTCACAATGCCCGTGTTCCGGTTTATGGGCTCCTACCCACCACAGGCTAAAAGCGGCAACGGTACGGAGATGAGCACCGCAGCCACGCGCAGCTATAACGTAAGCACCCATCTTTACCTTTTCTCTTAATGAATTACATCACCTGCTGAATGCATTTTATCCGCCATATATTTCTCCCAACCATCACTCTATTCTAAAACGTTTATCACGACTTTATATCCTTCGCACTTTCCAAAATTCATCACTGTCACATTTTTTAACCACCATTACATCAACTTCCATTTTCATTTAACTCGCTGTTCCTTCCCATCTTTTTTTTCAGTGGCTATTCCTTGCTCTCCTCTTTCGTCATCCCACACTTTTATAGGCAAACAGCGTAAGGATAGACACATACCCCAGAGCATAACATAGAAATAATCCAGTCAGATCTAAAAACAGAGATGCTGAGAGTAAAAAACACACACACTGACCCACACACCCACACACACACACACACACACACGCACGGAGATGAGGATTGATGTCAAGGCTGCAGGGACAAGTGCTGCTGGTGATGGCCAGTCATGGGAGGCAATAAGTCAATGCCGCCAGTCTTGCCTCCATCTGTCACGCCGCCCCGCAGCGAACCAGGTCCTGCATGCTGATACTACACCAAGGCCCTCCTCCTCCTCCTCCTCCTCCTCCTCCTCCTCTCCGTCCTCCTCCTCCTCCTCTTCCATCATCTACTATTCTACTTCTTACTTTTCTCAGAACCACTACATCTATATTTGCTTCTACTACTTTTACCACAACTTATTTTCTTCGTATAAGATTAGTGTGTTCCTCATCCTCCTACTACTACTACTGCTACTACAACTACCACTGCTACTACTACTACTACCACCACTATATACCACCGCCAAAGGTCGCCTGCTCCAGCCGTCAGCAACCTGATCCGACCAAGTTAATGGAATGAGGAAGACGCAGCAGAGGGCAAAGAAAGGGACGAAGAGGGAGAAGCAGTGTCGATATCTAAACGTGAAGGAGGCCGAGAAGAAGGGCGGAAGATGTTGGTGGCAAGGTTAAGAGACACACGAAGAGGGGAAGGAAAGACTGGTGGAAAAGGATACAGATAGAAAAAGAGGGGAATGAGAGGATAATAGAAAGGGATACGGATAAACAATGATGGTAAAGGAAGGGCGTGGGCCTGAAACGGAAGAGGCAAGGACGAGGGACAAAGGTACACGTTGGGGAATAGGATTATGGTGAAGATAATAGGGGAAAGAAAGAAAATGATGGGAGCTTAGTAAGTTAGGCTTGTGGAAAGAATCACGGAAAGGAGAGGAAGGAGCTTACGGGTTTGGGCATTGAAAGACAGAGACAGAGATGAGTTTAGTGGATACTGTAGTAGAAACCGTAGACGTGAGAGTAGTAAAAGTAGTAGTAGTAGTAGTAGAAGTAGTAGTAGTAGTAGTTATTGTTGTTGTTGTTGTTGTTGTTGTTGCCTTTGTTTTATTTTTTTATAGTGTTTTTGTTTCTTTGTTGATGGCGATGATGCTGTTGTTATTGTTGGTTGTTGTTGATGCCACCGTGGTTGTCATCGTCGTTCTTGTTGTTGTTTTTTCGTTGTTGCTGCTGTTCAAACTGTTGTGGTTAATTAGTTTTGTTTGTGTTGTTGATAAAGTGGTCAGTAATTGGATTTTCTTTATGTTATTTCTGTTGCCGTCGGTGCTGAGGCAACATTAATGGATCTGGTAACAAAACTTGCTAAGGAAAGTCTCACAGTGTTATGATTGTGAACAGATAAAAATGACATACACAGCGATGGATGATACGCAATAAAATACTGTGGAATCCTGATAATGTCTTAATTAACTTATTACATTTTTATGCACGGGTCGTCATGGTTATCTGCATCACCGCTCGGAAGACTGACAGACAGATCAGCCGACTGACTGACAGACAGACGGCAAAAATAGCACCCCGCCATTTTTTAATCAAACCTGGCAACACTGACGAATGAGCAATCTGGTTTTGGAGAACAAAGGAAGAAAAATAGAAAATTTTGCTAAAGTATTAAAGCATTCACGTAATATCCATGATGCGCGTGCGTGCCTGTGTGTGTGTGTGTGTGTGTGTGTGTGTGTGTGTGTGTGTGTGTGTGTGTGTGTGTGTGTACTGGGAAAGTGAACACTATAAATTTGAAGTATTAAGATGATTAACATAATTTTCATAATAACCAGCATCATTATTATCGTTGTCGTCTTCATTAGCGCATCAGAACCATTGACTCGCCAGCAACATTAATGAGAGAAATATAACATTCTTCTCTATTTCTCTCCATCCTCACTACCACCATGGAGGCAGGACTACCACACACACACACACACACACACACACACACACACACACACACACACAAGAACGGAGAGGGATAAAGAGACACGTATGGAGCTAGGAAAAGAGAAATCAAATATAACAAGAAGAAACTGAACAAGATAATAATGAAAAAAAAAAAGATAAGTGAGGTGGAAGAAGAAACACGATGAAGAAGCAGTGAGATGGACGAGGGAAGCAACAGAATCTACTCACCAGCCTCGACACACTCCCTGAGCACTAAATGGAGTCTGCTCAAAGTCCTTCCTGAGAACCTGAAGCCTACTGTCGATCACCAGTACTTTTCCGAGCCCTCAGCGCGCTCCTTGCTCCTGCTGCTGTGGTCTGGAAGTCTTAGTCCATTTTGTAGTCACAGTGTCCTCTTTCCTATATCCCCTTGATGCTGTTTCCTCTTGCTCCTCTTTCTTCTTTCCTCTTGCTCTTGTTTCTTGTTTAATTTTGTTGCCGCAGTGTATATATCAAGGTAGTAGAATAGGGGTAGCTTGACTGTCCTCTTTCCCTTTCCCTCTTGCTGTTTCTCCTTTCCTTTCGCTATTATTTCCTTTTGTTGCCATTTCTCCTTTCCTCTTAATGTTCCCTCTTGCTGCTCATCATCTTTTCCTCTTGTTGCTGTTTGTCGTTTCTTCTTGCTGCTGTGCTACACAAAATTAAGTAGATAGAATGGTGGTGGGTAGAATGTCCCCTATCCTCCATTCTCCTGTTGCTGTTTTTCCTTTCCTCTTGTTTTCCCTTTCCTCTTCCTGATGTTTCTCCTTTCCTCTTGTCGCTGAAGTCTGTAAGTCCATCCCCTCTTACCCTCTTTGGCAGGCACAGTGTTCTCTTCATCCTTCCTGCTCTCCTTCATGCACTTTCAAGGGCCATCAATGAAGGCTTCGGACCATTCTCTTGATGCTGGAGTCCGTACATCCCGCCACTTCATGCGTGTTTATTATGCCCAGGGTTCGAGTCCCCTTCTGTCTTTCCCTCCTCTTCCAAGGCTTGTCTACGAGGGTTAGATGAGATCCCTGCAGACAACGGCACAAGAGAGACAGTCAGTAGCAGCTCACTTTAGCGCCTTAACTAGTGACCTTCAGCCTTCACTCTTTGCCGGTCTGCTCTTGACTTGCTTTAATTCTTTTCGACTTTCTTTTCTCTTGACGTCATTTGCCTTCACCCACCTCTCTGTCAATCAGCTCCCGTTTTTCTTCTTTCTCTTTTCTCGACTTCGTTTTCTCGATTTCATATTCCGTGTATTGGAGAACATTTGTATCATTGACTTCTGCTGATGACCACACCGAAATTCTGGGAGCCGATTGCCGCAACATTTACCATCTACAAAAAATAAAATGCTTCTACCTCATCCCACGCTCGGCCATCCCGCGGTCGGCTGATTCCCTGAGTGGACGAGATTGAGTTGTTCATTTCCCAGAGGCCGCCATAACTTACCCTCTCCCACAGGGCTAAGAGATGAACCTTTTGTGCTCTATCTTGGTCTTCATCAGCGACGCCCAAAGGTCAAGGGGTCCAAAGGAGTCCACCCGCCAGGATATCGTTAGCTACAAG